>NW_010538035.1:0-8117 GCF_000687285.1 Phaethon lepturus | reverse complement strand
AATGATTCTGTGATTCTGTGATTCTGTGGTAATTGTCAAGCGTTGATTATAAAATAACTAAGTAATTACATATATCTTTTTCTTCAAACCTCTCAGAGCCAAGTTGCATATGTGCAATTTGGACTTGTCTTAGACATTTGAACAAAGAGCTTGATATTCTACAGACAGTCTTTTGCTCTCAGAATTGTTCTCATGGGGATCAAGCATTAAATACACTGCTGGTTGCAATGCATAACTGAGGAACAGACTGCAAACAGCTGAAATGACCTTTGTTCATTTAAGGTAAGTTTGATATTGCTTGTCCTAGCAAAGTTCATTATTGTGGCATGTGGTTATTGTGATTAGATGTTGTTTAATGGTAAGAAGCAAAACCGAACCCTAAACTTCAACTGCATACATTCACAGGGTGAGGTATTCCCTAAACTGTGTTTGCAGAACCAAAAGATATAACATAACCCACACACTGTAGGTATTTAGTTTCTATTAAATTAACAGTGATGACTCCAGAGCATCTTACTCTACGGAAAAATATTTCACTAGTCACTGCTATAACTTATACGTAGGGAACTGGGATGGCCAGCCATTTACAGACAATATCATCAGAGAAGTGGGCCTTAGAAGAAACCGAAAGGAAAATGCTTCCTGTTGATGCCTCCTAGCCTGATGCAAAATACCCGTGGGCTCTAATAAACCACAGAGAGGGAGGACAAGAAATTAGGCTAAGAAATGTAAGCTCTTAAAAACATGTCTCACAGCTAAATACTTACCTGTTCTGAGAACAGTTCAATGGTCACATTGTTATATATGGTAACATAGAAAGGTAACTTGGTGCCAACAGTCAAAATATATTTTTCTTAAATCAGACTGTAACTGGAATATAAAATGGAGAATCTAAGGGTGGGACCAAGAAAAAGGATTTTGTGATGTGATGAAAATGATTAGCAGTCAGTAGGATTAAGTGTCCAAGAAGCAGCTGTAGAACTACCAGCCCATTTTATTTGCCTGCAGAATAAGAACTGCTGTAGAAAAAGTGAGCCATAGTGAGAGAGATCTTCTGAAATTCTCTGTTGTCTGAATGTTATCATTTTGGATGGATAAAACCTTACAATGGGAGGTAAAAGATTTATTCCTGATCTGTCACTAATTTGCAAAAATGTAAACACACATACCTCTGTGCCTTTGTTTTCCCAGTAAAGATATTGATGCTTCTGCTCATGTATAAGCACTCTGAGAGAGAGTTTACTGTTAGGGGAAAGCTCATTAGGCCCTTTTCCTTAGAGGGAGGTATGGGAGAGCTTCCTGGGATTTCTTTTCAAAACTTACAGACAGTTTTGTCTTTGATGGTAAAAGAATGAAAAGAGGCATAGAAACAGGGTATTCCTTTTGGTTCATTTGTCCTTTCTGGCCCTCATTCATTATTAAAAGAATAGGACTGTGTAGTTGAAAAATATTTTTTCTTGTGACTGGCATTTTCAGTTTTTTATGAAGAAGATGTTAATGAAACTTGAAGCAATACACTATAAATGCAAAATGCATTTATTTTCTCACTACCAACAAGATTTAATGGTATGTTGCTCCTTTTTGTTCTCTTGAACAACAAAGAAGTCAATTATTTCCAAAGAACAGTTACAGGCTGACTGCATCAGTTTTATCTATAGTCTAGTACTTTGAAAGCAGAAGGAACTTTATTGTGATCACATTGATTTAGTTTTCAATGTCCAGTGAAGTGTCTGTGAAACACCCTAGCTGAGAAATAAATGTAAAACAATTAAACCAAATACTCAAATTTTATGTGCATCTTTGTAGCAGGGTAAAGTGCTGTCATACTGACTAAATATACCAGTCTTTTGTAGTTATTTAGCAACCTATACCAGCAAGTGCGAGTAAAGTGCTCTCACTAAACTGAAGATCATCTTTTCTTCTCTCTCGCAGATGTGTGGGAAGTACTCAGAGCACCTGACATAGTTACAGCTGCACTGACAGAATAGAAACAGCTGTAAGTAGTACAAATTTTTCATAGTGCTCCTGAGCGTGGCTGCGTTATAGCCGTGCCACCTCCAGTTAGCTACCTATGCTATGGCTGGAATATGGCCACATGTACCGTGAAAGCAGACAGGGAAGAGAGTTGTTAGGGAAGCAAGTTCCATTCACTTTCAAAAAGGCCAACAGCTGTGGCCAGTGAAAATATTCAGCCTGATGTCTGTTAGATTAAGGAGTTTAAACACTTGTCTTGGAGTTCACCTTTCTGAATCCGCAGGAGCACATGAAAGGCTGCAGTGCCTATCTGTCTAGAAACCAACCGAAATAAAGAACACAGGAGAAGGAGGAGGAGGAAAAAGGCAAATAAGTTAAAATAACCCTGGAGAAAGTAGTGTCACATTATACATTAATGTGAAATGTTTGTGCCAAGAAAGCAAGGCTCTTAGGGCAGCAGAGTTATGATTCTGAACATAATATGAGGTTTTGACCCTGTTTCAACCTTGTTTTACCTCTAATTTGAGAATAAATTATTGACAGTAGAGAGAAGATAGTTTGTTCTGTCATATTAACTACAACAAGGGCTAAATGGGACTGTAATAAAGTCTCAAACCACAACCCTGAATAAAAAATGAAAACATCTCAAGCGACACATTCCATAGTGGAATGTATTCTGTGCAATTAGGTCTCCTATAAGATATTTTAGCTCATGACTTTTAATAAGGGATACCATTGTCCTTGTGTTTGTTTACTATTTGTGAGTAATAAATCAATGGATGTTGAGAGATCTTTCTCTTACCATTCAAGCTAAATTCTGCTGTTTATTTCTTGTGATTCTGGTATGCGTTTCAGATTTCTATTTTTAGCCTAGGTTTTTGGTTTTGCCTGTATTACTTCACAGTAATAACTCTGTAGGTAAATACTTAAAAAGTTTTTAAAATAAGCATACTGCAGTATGCAGTTCTGGGGACAACCATCTCTTTCTGGATTCCCCAAGCATCTCCCAGTGCACCATGTCCTTGACACCAAAACTTGCATGGCATGCCAGGAGATGGGTCTCAGCTGTGTCACTCCTCCTGGCAACCAGCCGTCTTGCTAGGGATCCTACCTGTGGTCCTTCCCTGGGTGACATTGTGAGCAATACTGACTTTGTTAACTTGTAAATGTTGTTTACTTATACCGGTGGGATTGGTGTGTCATAAAAGCAAAAAAAGTTTTATGCTGATGGAAGGTGTGAATGCAAGATATTTATTGCTGAATCTTAGTCTTTATGCTAACTCGATCTTGATGCTATATAATCCTTTTGTGTCACTTTCTTTTGCTCTTCGTTTCAATACAGGTATGATTCTTTGTCAGTTCTACCTGGCTGATCATCCTGGTTTCTCAGAAAGGGCCAGACAGCTATGTGAAGGTAACTAGTCCCAGAAACAATGTCCTCTTTTTCTGGAAGCACTTCTCAATAGTCCCTCTACTGAATTAATAGAATATATGCATATGGTGAATAACATCTAAAATATGTTCATTTTTAAATTAGTTACATCTTGGCACTGCCTGTGTTACAACCAATACCATTGCACCAAACTTTAAACCCTCATGAACTTAAAAAGTTTACATATTTTCTTGTCCATCTTCCACCACCGACTTTAATAGACAGGGCACAGTAATGAAACAGGAGGGAACATTTCAACTACAGTCCTGTAATCTGTATTGTGATTGCCACTATTATCATGTTACTCTCAAGAATAACATGAGATGTCTTTCTATAATTTCATAAATTTACCTAGTATGCTGAGTGCTGAGTGTGAGAAATTCAATAGCTGAATCACTCTGCACAGATAAACAAATGATTTTGCACCAAACATACATACAAGAAACAGTTTTATATATTGAAGTGTCCTAGAATTTTATTAGAGGAATGGGAATTTACTTAATGTAATTAATTTATTAAAAGCAACTGCTGTAGAAACCAAGACAATCAGTATATAAAGCCTTCAGTTTAGTGCAACGCAGTAGATGTAGACTTTGCTAAGGAATTTACTCTCTTAAAATTTAATTTACACATTCACGTTTTAATTTTCTTCTTTTTTTTAAATAAATGTATTTAGATAAGCATGTGGAAATCTCTGCTCAGGTTTATCCAACCTTTTTCCATGGAATATTATTAGATATGCGTGACTGAAATTGATTGACAGCTATATATGAGCACGTAAATGGGAAAAAAAGCTGTGTGTAGAGAAGAAATATAATCCTTTTATTATCATCCTTAACACCTGCAGAAAGTAGATGGCATTACATTAATTCAGGAACACTGCGGTTTCAAGATGAGTTGTTCCTCTGCCACCTTTGTCAGAATTAGAGGTGATATAATTAGTCTAGGAGCAAATTTCTATATCCTGACAGTAGTTTATCAATGAAAAGTGAGTTTACAAATGTCAGATTTACAGGCAGATTTCAATATGTCAAAACAAAGCAGTGAAAGAACTAATCAACACTTAGCTAACCATAACATTGCTATAGCAATCATACACAAAAAATCAGCTGGTAAAAAACCAATGCAATATTATATACATGATTGACAGTAACAAAAATTCATAGAGCGTGAATACTTACACACCTCTGGGTATATCATGCTATTTCTGTGCCCTTTGGTATAATGTAATTCACCTCGTAAACTGATGCCACAGAAGAAAGGGGTATCACATTAATAAAATATGTTTTAAAAAATATCTTTACATTGGTTCGTGTATGGAGGCATTTGTCTTAATACTCAGAATTTTTTTTTTTTAATACAGTGATACATTAACTTGCATCATCGGTGTATGGCTTACAAAACAAGTTTATTTTCTTTTCAGCTGAACTCAAACACCAACAATGAACTCAGTAACACCAAGTGCTCCTATTACACTTGCCTGGGTCAATGTATCTTTGGGATACTTTCCAGCATGTTTAAGGAATCCAGTGTTAGAATTTTCCAGCCTAATATGTTGGATACTGAAATGATCCCCTAATAACATAAAGTTTTCAATCCATTACAGAATTTCTAGGTAATATTCTAGGCTTTCAGATGCTAGGATTTACACAAATATTAAAAAGTATGTACAACAACATATATATGGAAACTCATGGTTAGAAACAAACTAAGTGCTCAGCCTAAACTATGTGAGGATGCACTCCTTTTCATTGCAGTAATCTTAGAAAAAATCTGCTCCTGTACTACTTGTACTGATCAAAGACAAAATATTAAACATGTGTACTGCACTTTCATTCATAAACCATTGAGGGTGATTTGTACCTTCTTTACAAACTACCCAATAATCTATTTTCCTTGATGTCTAAGTAGTTCCATTTGAGTACAGTTTCTGTTACAGCAAAACATTTGAATAGATGGGTAATCTGAAGTCAATATGACTACTCATATGCTCATATATTTTGTTAGATTAGAATTTAAACAAACGCAGTGTGGAAAAAAATATTTTTCAGATGTTTGCCTTAGATCAGTGCCTGAGACCATGTGCTTATCCTATCAAAAACATACATAGTGCAGAGGACAGAATTAAGATGTCTAGGGAGAACCTGAAATCAGGACTGATGCTGAAAATTGGATTGTGTGACTGAGTCAGGATTTAATATGACACTAACAGTTTTTTCATTTAATAATAAATACTGACAGGGTTCTGCAGCTCAGATCCAGACTCTCATTCCTTTTTCTGCCTTCCTTGAAAATTTCAGTTCCAAGGATTCACTGATAGTGCAAATATAACTGGCTCAACTGAGTATTTCGGGCGTCAGTAAGAGACAACTGTGACAGCTGCTAGCAGCAAACTCCTCTTTGAGAAGATAGCAAGTTACCAGGCACTTTAATTAAAGTTATCAAGTCTTTGGTGATCTCTGCCTCATGTAAGATACCCCTGTGTTGCTGGGATACTTCTGAACAGAAAAGGAAAAAAATGCAAACTTGTCTCTATTAAATTTTCATTCTTTAAATAGTAAGAACTGGGCTTCATGCTGCAGTTGTGAGGCCACTTTAGTAAGAGTAATTTCTGATGACTTTCCTACATAGCACTAGGTGGATTTTAACATATTAGCAATTCTAATTCTCATCCTCCTTGATTTTCATTACTCTTTGATACTCTGAGTTGTTATACCCTTTTGAAATATTTGAAGCTTGATATGGATGCTTTGGGAACTTTTCTGACATGTTTTCATTTGTGTTTGCCTCAGCAATGCCAGTCTGTCACTGTATCACTAGCTAATGCTTCTTTTTTTCCCCATGTTTGTTCTTGGAAATTACAGAACACTATTGTGTTCTGCACTACTGCCTGGATTTTTCAACAGCTACAGATTTACTTAATTTTTTCTAATGGCAATATAATGTGATATATTATGTCTACTGTCACTGGCAGATCTTTCTTCTATCTATTCTGTGGGCTTGAATCAGGATGATGAAAGCTAAATGGCTCTGAAAGGAATTATTTGACAATAAATGCCCATAAAACATATTTTTATTTACCTGTGCTATATAAACCTTTTCCCTTGTAGCTGTCATAAAGGCTGTTTCATTGTTCCCAGTACATTGATTTAGATTCAGATGTCTTTAGTGTTTTTAACTGTTGATGTTCTAACAGAAGGCAGTATTTTGGGATGTAATAAATGTAACATGTGTTGTTATGTTTTATTGTTATATAACACACAAGTACTATTTTACTGTTATACAACTAATATTTACCACTGAGAATAGTAGTAATTTACAACCTAGTGGTACTTACAGCCTCGTGTGAGATTGTGGCCTACTAGCTTAGGTGGATGGTACTATTTGAAAGGAATTTAGTGGTGAGCCGTAAATATCAGTTACACCAGGAACAGGATTATCTCTCCGGAATGTTTTTATGTCAATTAAGCTGTTCCCGCTCAGAGGACATTGCTCCCTTCACATGATGAGATAACCTAGTCAAGGCACAAAGAGGAAGGTATTGCTGCTTTCCCACACCAATGCCTCAAAAACAAATGGATATTTAAAGCTTTAACTTGAAATGAATCCACCTTTGTTATACTGGCTGAGGCAACCGGTGTTGGTATTCTAACTGCTGAAGGATTTAACTCAGTGTGGTGGGTTGACCTTAGCTGGCTACCAGGCGCCCACCAAGCCATGTTATCCCTCCCCCTCCATCAACGGGACAGAGGGAGGAAATACAATGAAAGGGTCATGGCTTGAGGTAAGGGCAGGGTGATCAATTACCAATTACCATCATGGGCAAAGGAGGCTTGACTTGTGGAAATTAGTTTAATTTATTGCAAATTACTTGAAAAGAGTAGGAAAGTGAGAAATAAAACAAAAATAAAACAACCTTAACCCCACCTCTTCATTCTTCCCAGGCTCAACTTCACTCCCAGCTCTCCTATTTCCTGCCCTCCAAGCATTCATGGACATGAAATGGAGATTGTGGTCGGTTTATAACACATTGTTTCTGATGCTCCTTCCTCCTCACACTCTTACACTGCTCCAATTTGGTGTTCCTCCCACAGGATACAGTCCTTCATGAGCTTCACCAGTGTGGGTCCTTCCCACAGGCTGTAGTTCTTCAAGTAGTCCAGCGTGTGTCCTTTCTACAGGGTAAAGTACTTCAGAAATAGCCTGCTCCAAGATGGGTACCCCACGGGTAACAACTGCTGCCAGGAACCCGCTCCATGTAGGCTCTCCATGGGCCCATCCAACTTCCTTCAGGGCATGTCCACTTGCTGCAACGTGAGGTCCTCCTCCACGGGCTGCAAAGTGCATATCTGCTCCACCTTAGTCCTCTGCAGGGACAGATTGCATGACCATGGTCTTCTCCAAAGTCTGCAGGGAAATCTCTACTCTGATGCCTGGAGCACATCCTCTCCCTCCTTCACTGACCTTGGAGTCTGCAGAGCTTTTTTTTATTTCACATTTTTATCACTCCTCTCTCACAGTGTTGCATCATTTTTTACTCTTTCTTAAATATGCTTTCACAGAAGCGCTATCAATGTTGCTGATGAGCAACTTTGGCTAGTCTGTCTTGGCTGCAGCTGGTTCTGTCCCACATGGGGGCATCTCCTGGTGTCTTCCTGCAGAAGCCTCCCCTGAAACCCCCTTCTGCTACCAAAACCTTGCCACATAAACC
>NW_010538034.1:0-5950 GCF_000687285.1 Phaethon lepturus | reverse complement strand
AATGACACTGTGGAAAATAATAAATTGTGACGACAAAAAATTGTTTCCTTAGCTGCTGTTTTTAATTGGACTTTCAGCAGAAATCCTCCTCACGTCTCCAGGGTTCCTGCTAGTCGCATGACCATTTCTGTGCTGGTTTTGGATGTGCCATTTAGTACATTTTGGTAGCTGGTAGTGATTTATCTGTCACGTCTCTGTGTGTGTCATCAGGTTTTTGCTTACTGTCCTTTGTCTCCCCACATGGGTGTCTTGAAAAGAGGAAACAGATGTTCTCCTGGATGGCTGCTAATCTCTGTGCCCCTAGAATGTGCCGCTCCAAGAGTCCTCTTTCCACCAGTTGTTTCGTCTGTTGCTTCCACGCCCATGTCCCATCCATTCTCCATTTGTGCCATTTTTAACATTTCTCTTTCAGTTCCCTTCGGGGTTGTCTTTCTGGACATGGTTAATTGTTAGTCAGTTGTATGACGGGGCTTAGACCTGTGCTTTCCTGCAGGTAGGTGATTGCCACGGGAAGCACGTGAACTTTGTGGACTGACTTTAGAGTTGATTTGCTCATTGTGAATGCTGTAGGAAGTGTGTCTTCATAGAAGAGGGAAGCCTGGACACAGTAAAGTCAATGAAGAGTTACACTAGTGGTGTCAGCGGAGCCTGTGCCTTTTCAAAGACTTAACATAATTAGATTGATATTTTACAGAAATAATTTTAACTTTATAATCTAATTTTTGTGATTGCATTAATATAAAATCCTAGTCCTAATAAGGACATAATTCTGTTAACTAAAAACTAGACTGCAGTGGACAGTATTTCATATATGACTTTGAGTATAGATCACAAACAACAGAAAGTGATGCAAGCACCCATTTGATGTTAACACAGTGAATTACCTGAGTAATGACACTGTGGAAAATAATAAATTGTGACAATAAAAAATTCTTTCCTCAGTTGCTGTTTTTAATTTGACTATCAGTAGAAATTACATTTAGTTCTCTTTAAGGTAACATAGTCTCCCCTTAATGCATTGAAAGGGAATAATTAACAGTGTATATGTCTCTCTAACAGGAACCAGTGATCCGTATGTCAAGTTCAAACTTGGAGGAAAAGAAGTATTTAGAAGTAAAACCATACACAAGAACCTCAATCCTGTGTGGGAAGAAAAAGCTTGCATTCTTATAGATAACCCAAGAGAGCCATTGTATATAAAGGTGAGACACTGTCTTTCTTATGTCTGTCAAATTGCAAGAGAAGAGTTATTGGAAGAATTTTTATTTTGTAATTTTTGTATATGGAAAAAGTTGTTTTGTGATACTACATTACTTAAGACTAATTAGTGGTGAATGTTATTTAAGTTACATCTGTATAATGGTCGTGTCAAAATTTCTGAAGAAAAAAGGTAAATACAGGCTTTTTGTTTATTTCAGGCCATAATTGTTCTATACTTCTCTAGCATAATGGTAGAATCATAGAATCATTTAGGTTGGAAAAGACCTTTGAGATCATCAAGTCCAACTGTCAACCCAGCACTGCCTAGTCCCCCAAGGACAGAGAAGGACAGCAAACTGTTTTGTGATGATGGCATCCCTTTTATTTATGGAAATATCATTGCATAATTCTCATATAAAGCATAATCTATCCCATTAAAAGCAACTCCTTGCTGAGGCTAATTTGAGAATTTATCAAGATGTGTGCCAAATTTTCCTAGGTTTTGGGTTTTTTTCTATTTGTACCTGAACACAATGGGTTTACTTATATGTTTTGTAAGGCTTTATGCTTTTCTTTTTTTTTTACATTGTAAATCTACTTAGTATATCACAGATGAGGATGATCTTCTCATAATAGAGGCATCACTTACTCTGAAATAACAGATAGCTTGAGTTTAAATCAAAGAGAGGCCAGCAATGCCCAGAGTAATTGGCAGCAGTGACACTACTACTTAGCTATCCATATTGGAATGGAAACTAGACAAGCTGTGATCATTGTTTTATAGGCACAGAATGGAAAGCTGCTTTTTAGTTTACGGTGATCTATATCCAAAAGTAAACCTTAATTGTGTAAAACCAAGTAGATAAAAAGTAAGTTCTAAAAATATTACTGGAAAAACTGTAGTCTTAGGGCTCTAATTAGAACACACATAGGTCAAAAATACTTTGATAAAGATTGGAAACTTAAGTCTTACCTAAGTAATCCTTTTAATTAGTCTTAAATGATTTAATGTTTCGGTATCAGTCTTAATCTCAAATACATGACAACAATTTTACTGAAACATGAAGTTGTAGATTTTTTTTAAGTAGATGAATGCCACTTAAACAGCCTTCGAGTATCAGTCTGCATTGTTTCACATATTCTGCTCAGATAAGGTACATCATTATTAAAAAAGCATTAAGTTAATTATAATTCTCAATTGGCATTTTTCTGCCCTTATTAAGCTTAGTGACTTGAAAGGAACGAACTTATAAGGAATGCCCAGCACTGAGAAAGAGAGAAGCAGATTCAAAGAAGGACACTTGCAACACAGCTACCTGTTTTGATTATTTATGCCAAATAACAATCCTGCAGTAGGGTCACAAGGGAATAGTTGTATTTTTTTTTTTCCCCCCCTAGGAAGAGTGTGTCAAGTGGTACACTGTATGAAATACTTCGCTGTGTGAATACATTGTTCAGCTATTCTAAGACTTGATTAAATTGTACTAAGTCAGCTGAAAATATTTATTTGGAATTTTTATCTCAATAATTTGTAGCGGGAGGAAACAATCTGACTTTGAAATATGAACTGATATTTCATCGTTCATTTTCTTTGCCCATTAGATGGCATATTAGACAGAGAAAATATGAGGGTACACACTCAGGTAGATCAATGCATATGAGAGACTTGTGCTCAACTACTTGCATTCAACCCTTTGAGTCCCACAGCAGTGCCTTTGGGCCACGGGTTTTCTGTCACCATCTTCTTAACCCAGGCTGTATTAAGGTATTTGTAGAAGATGAACAGCTTTAACTGCCTCCTGCAACAGAGTTTCTGTAATATAATAATTGAAGTATCTATGTCAAAATTGAAGACCTTGAATCTAGGCCTGTCATATTTCAGTTAAATGTTCTATTACTAGGTGTTCACAAGTCTCCCTCTTATTTAGAGCTGAAGGCATATTCTGATCCTCAGAAATTCTCATGACAATATTTGCGAAGAAAATGTAACATAGAAAATTGATTTTGATAATTGCCACTTCCCATTTTCTTTGTAATTTTGTGTCACAACTGTTCTTTGTTGCCATCCACCTTTTTTGTTTATTTCCTTCAAAAGCCATCCCCAGTTTATTTGTTATTCTTCCTTCAGACTTGCGAAGGCATAATCCATCTCAAATCATTGATACCACATGCATGTGGCCATGCATCCACGTGCTGGCCACAGATCACTGTCTGAATGTCAGTAAATTTGTCCAGATGCTTTCTCTTTTAGATAGCAAGTTAGCAGGCAGGATCCTCATAGTAGAGTAGCAAATGTCACTATTGACTTACACATACCAATTAAGTTTTCATCTTGTATTACAGTATTTTGAAGCCCTAGAAACATCTACAACCTTCAAAGACTACAATTTTATCATTCCCAATACTGATGCAAGTGCTGTAATAACCCACTTTTCACAATCCATCTTGCTCACTTGCGTGTATTGTGCAAAATGGATAAGGGTATAAATTAGTGTATATCAGATCAACGATTCTGCTTAACTTTGGTTATTCTTTTGGTCTTCCTTTTTTCAATACCTACATTTTTATAAATGCTTCTTTTGTTTTTATAAAGTTGATGATGTTCACATATGCAGTCTAGTAGTAGTAGGATACCCCTGTGCCTGTACATGGTGCATTCTGACTTTCACATAAGCAGTTTCAAACTTGATTTTGTGGCCAGAAATTTTTAGGTTACTTCCAGATAGTCCTGCTTTAACATGTGAGAAACGTGAAGCTATAACTCTGGAAAAGGAGTTTCAAGAACTATTTCTAGGGCAAGAAAATACCACAAAACATTTCCAATATTGAAAAATGCTTTTATCTCCTGTGTGTCTTAGGTCTTTGACTATGACTTTGGACTTCAAGATGACTTTATTGGTTCAGCATTTTTGGATCTCACTTCATTGGAATTAAACAGGTATGGATCAAACAAGCCTACAGAGTAATTCTTTAAGGCTGTCTGCTGATACTATGTTTTTGGAATTGCAAATAGAACATTATGCTGGAAAATAATTACATAAACCTACACCACATAAAACTAAGAGAGGAAAAAAACTTACGTTTAGGGAATTAGTATAATACGAACGTTAATATTTTAACTGATCATGCACAACATTTTTTTACAGTGTCTACAGAGAGGCTAGTTTTATAACCACTTTAGTCTTGTTTTTATATTATCTTCATTCACAGCATTACCACCTACTGTTTAACTTTTTTTTTTTCTGTTTTTTAATCCATTAATGTTACAGTTCAGTTTTAATTATTTTGGTACATATAAGTACTTAACATGGTGTAGGAGTATTTAGTATTTATTTATGAGTGTTTGGACTGCAATGCTTAAAAGTGGAAACGGGGTAAATTTCTGACACCATTTTAAAGTAGTTTCATATAGATGCATATGCCTTTAATTCTCATGATTCAGAAATTTCATTATTAAATTTCATTATGAGTATGAAATCAGAATAAATGCGTACGTTTTTGTCTCCTAGGCAAACAGATGTTACCTTGAGTCTGAAGGATCCTCATTACCCTGACCATGATCTGGGAAGTATATTGTTATCAGTTCTGTTGGCTCCTAGAGAAGAACAGCGAGAAGTGGTAATTTTAAATACTTTAATATGTATCAACACTGTTGTGGTGGTTCTGTGGTTGGACGACTTAAAGCACAAGAGTAAACCACATATTCTGAGATTAATTTGATTTTTACAATTCTTAAAATAACGTGAACAGTGTTTCTGGTACAGTACAGCATACTTCATATGAATTGGATCCTCCCTGTGATAGAACTGAGGGATCCAGATGGAACATAAATGTTCAGCAGTCTCAGATAAAGTCAGTTGCAGGTGAATGGTACTGATTAATATGGAAAAATATCAGTAAACCACTGGTGAAGAATTTTGGACCTAGTGCTGCCATTTCTAGATAAGAACATTTGAATCCTATTCCACACTGAAAATAAAAGAAGTGTGAAGAAAGGTAGTTATTTCTGCTTGTGACATCTAGTGATGAAGTATCATTTCATATTTTTCAATTTCGTGACCAGATTTCAATTACAAAATAGTGTGGTTTCCTATGTTTATTGTAATTCCTTCATCAATCTTAGTTTTCTGAGCTGCGTAGTTGTAAGTGCAAATAGTTTCCAGGTTTATAGATCCTGTTAGTTCTAATTCTCTAGTTGGACATATTTCATGAGCTTTTTGCCAGTTGACTTTTTACTTAAGCAGTAATACTGCAACTATGTCAAAAATAAAGAGAGGTGACATCTTTCTCAGAGGTTGTAAAATAATGTGGATTCCTTTGGCTTCAGAGCAGCCAAGAAAAAAGTGTTAACGTGATGAAATTTTCAATGGATATAGTCAACTACATGATCTTTGTAAGAGCACGTGTGTTTCTGTATACTGCAGTGTGACACATATCCTGTTGCCTACCTGAGGAATACTGGCGGGCTGTAAAACTGTTCTTTTTCCACTTTTCCCCTAGCTCTTATTAAATAGCCTAGTATTCAGCTGTTGGAACTGGGTGTTTGGTATTAGGTGTAACAGAGACGCAGAGTTTTGAAAATAGGGTTTTCGTCTGTTATTTTTCTTCACGATGTTCTGTTGGAACTTAAGAAAAATAATTGATAATGGTAGTAACGTGCAGGAAGTTTCTTTAATCTGGGTATTTTTTTTCTTTTACCAATACATTTGTCTAGACAGTTGTGGCGGGCTGACCGCGGCCGGAGGCCGGT
>NW_010538033.1:0-18635 GCF_000687285.1 Phaethon lepturus | reverse complement strand
AGGCGGAGCAGGCGGGCACCCCGAAACCAAACACTTCTGGAAGGGCTGAACCAGCGGGTGGGTTTGCACAGCAGCCCAGGCCCCGCATCGCCCACACGCCACCCTGCCCGCTTCCACGTCTGAGCACGAATTTGTGAAACTACACACCCTGCAGTCTTCCCTGCCTCGCTCCCCTGTGCCCCGCTTTGCTTTCGACACGGTGGGAACCACTGGGCAACTGCTGGTTAACCACACCCCGTGCTATCTGGGATGTCCTAGTCTATCTCACTGACCTGCAGACCCCACCCCAGAGAAGAACAGGTATCCCACAGGTCCTGTATCATACCTGTCAGACTCGCACAGATACCCTAAAAACCACATGGCACCTTCATGTCACCAGACACCTCCATTTTAGCAATGAAATCCCAAAAAAGTGCTAAAAATTAATTTAGTAACAGTGAAGAGAAACCAAATCATGCGATGCTTTGCTGTTATGCAGGTAATCTGCCAGATCAATATTTGCAGATACATGCTCTGCAGTATGGCAACAACTACTACCTGTAGAAGCCCGTTATCTTTGGCAGGGAAGAGAAAGGGAGAGATCCAAGCTTCGGTTAGAGTTTATTTCACATGCATTACACAGAAAAATGGTAAAAAATAGTTTGGGAGTAACAGTTCTCCAGTACAGGCTCTTTGCTCATCCCTCATTCTGCCCCCCATCCAGTTTTCTGTCCTTTTCTTCCATTACATTTTCATCTCTTCCCTTCATCTCGGTCCCAACCTTCCTTCCCTTTCTCCTTTGCCTCACACTCCTTGCCCGTCTCCCAGCCCAGCTCGCGTACGGTCAGCGACCGCCTGCCCCACCACTGCCCGCTCAAGAGGCGCGAGCGCTGCACACCCTCCTCTTCTCCACCTCGGCCCTGCGGCCAGAAACACCGCAAAGGTGCCTTGGCTCGGGCAAGAAACACGCCCTGTCTCCATGTGGAGCACCACACGGCGTCCGCGGGGAACGGACTCGCGTGTCTAGAACGGATCTTTTAAACCATAAGCCTCTGAAGTGGCACAAAACGGAGCGCCCCGAGAAGAAGGGCCACAAGGACGTCCGGCACCACAGGCGTTTCTCTGATGAATCGCAAGTCCCTGCCCCAAATTAGAACTTCTTTAAAAGACAACACCCAAACAATGTGTTGTAAGTCTCCCTCCCTAAAGTGGCTGAACCATGCTAGATGAACAGTCCCTCAGAAGAAAAGTCATTCTATGGTAGATAATAGTCATGGGAAGTTTTGGTCCAAACTATTCAAGTTTGGTACAGTTACATGTAACTGAAAACAGGTTTAAAATAAACAAGGCGATTGGAGTATTACCTGTATCATCTACACCAGCTATGTCATTGATACTCCAGAAAATTTTCCGTAACAAGTCTTTCTTAAAAGTTTTTATCAGTTTCTGGTATTTTTAGTGCATAGAAACCAGACTTTAAACCATAAGCTTATAAAAAAAACCCTGAGTCAGATTCTATTTTGGTGTTAAAATACTATTAGCCTTTTAAAATGCTAATGCCCAGTTACTTTTATGGCTAGGACTGCCGTACTAGCTCAAAGCATTAACAACTGTACTACTGTACTTTTTTTTTCTCTTTACAAAGTAAAATAGGATTAAAAAAACATAAGCATAAACAACTTTCCAGTATGTCCAGCAAACTGCACTACTGGGCTTTAATCAGATCTGATGAAATCTCATTTCTCCTAACAATTTTTTTAGTGAGCACTTGAGAAAAAGATAGTCTAAGAATGACAGGAGACTGCTATTTGGCTTTTTTAATACAAACTGAGAGCTCATTTTCCTTCCTGCTTGTATCGGAGGCCAACTCCCCCCCCCCCGAAAAAACAAAAATCAAACTTATCTGCAGTGACTGTAACAACAAGATTTGAAGAGGCCACAGCTCTTTCCATTCCCCGTTAGGAAGCTTAGAGCTTCAAGCACTTGCTACACTATGGAGACTAATCCTAAACATAAACTAATCTAATGTGTAACAAAACCAGCGACTTAAAAGACACAATGAAGAAGAAAAATCTGGAATTTAAGAAAGGTTTACTGTTTAGATGAACATTTAGAAACAAGGAACTATCCATCTTTTTTTTACATTACCAACACTCAAGAGGCACACCAGAGGCACTGCGATCATAACGCTAAGAGGGCCTGAGAGCCGAGAACTAAACAGCTCCATTAGACCAAGCCTTTACAGTTAGCGACTTCTCCAATTGTTTAAAAGAGTTTTGATTTATTCTTCTCAGGTTTTATCACCGTTTCCAAGTAACATTCAATGACTTGAAGTGCAAAGGGTTTGCAAATGGAATGGAAATGGTCTTGTACTGATAAGAGATAAGAGCTGGAAGTCAGTGCTTGAAGACAGATAACCGCTGCGCACATGCCTAGCTCACAGTGAACGTATCAAAACTCTCTGTTTTGAAAGAGTAACACAGAACGGTTTGGGTTGGAAGGGATCTTAAAAACCAGCTAGTTCAAACCCCCCTGCCATGAGCAGGGACACCATCCACTACACCAGGTTGCTTAAAAGCCCAACCAACCTGGCCTTGAACACTACCAGGGATGGGGCATCCACAACTTCTCTGGGCAACCTGTTCCAGGGCCTCACCACCCTCATAGTGAAGAAAGAATTTCCTCCTGCTATCTAATCTACATTTATCCTCTTTCAGTTTAAAGCCATTACCCCTTGTCCTGTCACTACATGCCCTTGTAAGAAGTCCCTCTCCAGCTTTCTTGTAGGCCTCCTTTAAGGGCTGGCAGCTGCAATAAGGTCTCCCCGGAGCCTTCGCTTCTCCAGGCTGAACACCCCCAACTCTCTCAGCCTGATCTCACAGCAGAAGTGTTCCATCCCTCTGGTCATTTTCGTGGCCTCCTCTGGACTTGCTCCAACAGGTCCAACACAAGCCTTGTGGGCTAATTAAAGATTACCAAGTATAGTTTATATAGGGCCAAGCTGAAGCAAAAGAGCAGGGCAGTAGTAGAAAGCTGCTGCAGTTTGCACCACACTTGGTCCTGCAGTTACAGGAAGTGCCTGGACCTTCAAAGCTGTAAGAGGGAGGCAATTTTCATTGCTCCATCTTACTCAGGAAACATTTAAAAGCCAAAACTCTGTTATCCATGTGGCCACCCTAAGGTCCTGCTAGCTCCGTATCTTGTCTCTGACCGTACCCAAAAGCAATGCCCTTTATTAGGGTATTACAAGTACAGCACATTGGGGTAGTAGACCTATAGGTGTATTAGACATAGGGAAGTATATAGAGGCATTGGGGTATTAGAATATTGGGATACTAGAAGCGGAGTGAATTAGAAGCAAATATAGGAATACTTCAACATACATGATACTTTCCTCTAATGCTCGCCCAGCCTCCAAGCACATTCAGCTCAAGGGACTTCCTTAGCTGGACTTTTTTTTTTTTAAAGTGTGCTTAACACCATAAAGTCTTCTCATCCTGTTGCTCTTTGAACGAATACAAACCTGTGACATCTAGAAAAGTCAAAAGGAGTTCCACTGGTTCAATTATCACTGTGTTAAGAATCACCTGCCTTGTTTTCATCCTTGCTCTTCCTCGCTAATTTTTGACGCTTCCCCCTGTTACCGTACTGCAGCAGGCAAAAAACGGATTCCTATCCATCTTCTCCCGACCCCTTGTGTCGTTGTGACTGTGTCATAACCCCCACCCCCTTAAGAGAACCAAGTTCTTCCTCCTGGCTGAAGCATTGGTTTATTTACGCATTCCCCACATCGGCTGTTTCAAAAATGCATACTGGAGCATCCAGATGACCAGGACTCCTAGTACTCGCTTTTAACCTATTCTTCCTTATCCTTCCCTGCTCCAATGGTACCCCTTACTGGCCATCTCAAACCCTGAAAACTTCCTTGTCAGGACACACTGTCTTGTGAATGAAAGGGTTTTGCACGTGACTTTTCCAGCACTTATTCACAGCAGTATTTTATAGAAACATCTCTGACTCAAAACAAAAGAGATGCAAGAAATAAGTTTCCAGATCCCCAAAATAGTTCAACTTTGTATGGTTCCACAGATCTTTTTTTTAATAAATTTCCACAGCTGGACCTGCAAAGCAGCTGTCAACTTTCAAGGGAGGAGGTGCAGCCATTTTCTGGCATATTTTTTTGGACATAGTCAAAACTGCTTACTTAGTTGGTGGTAAAGCAACACTTTCGAAGGAAGATATTGAAGGTTATTCCTCACTTAAAGAAGCACCCATTTCAGTTTTTCTCTCCTACAAAGAGCAACACAGTCCAAAACACAGAAAGAAAATATGCAGTCAATGTATTTAGTAGCATATTATTAAAAATATTTGTGTTCTGGACCATTTTTCTTTAGCCACTTTTCAACTCTACAGTGAAAGCACATTATGGTAGGAAAGCACCAAAATGGAAAATGTTTTCCAACCTCTTAATGTCAAAGAGGTTTTACCTTAGAAATGCAAGGAGGAGAAAACTTCTCCTCTTTGCATTGGTTTCAGAAACAAACACTCAAGCTGCCTGTGAAGCCTTACTTGCTCAGTTTCGATAAAGCATGGGAAAGCTGCTGGGATCACTTTTTTCCTGGCCTCAGGTGAAAGATACATTAAGTCTTTAAAAAGGAAAACTTCTGCATGTCATTTTATTTTCCAGAGATTGCATGAACAAGAACATTTTAAAAAAAGAATTCTGAGTAAGTGGTTCTCATTTCTTAAAATTCCTACCACTCTTCTGTCAACAAAATTTCACTAATTTCCTAGTCATCTAAGAGCTCTTCTGCTAAGATCATGGGAGTCAGGTTTGACGTTTTTAGAAGTTAAAAATATTTGTATTTTCTTCCTCCCAGTGTCACATCTTTTCCAGCATTTCAGGCTGTATACTAAAGATGCATTTTTACATTTTTACACCTTTCAGATCACTTCAGGCTACCCAGCAATCAGGCATGTTCTGTTTCACTGTTTAGACATTGCATCTAGGAACATAAACAGTTTGACTACAGTTTATAGCAATTCTCCAGGTCAAAGGAGCTATACTTGCAAAAGCTATCTTTTAGTTAAATTTCATTTAAACTACGGCTTTGTGAGCATAGTAGTTTATGCTTCTTTTAAACACAGAAGCCCTGATGCTAAGTGGCATCCCCTGGCAGCAAAACGTCCTGTTACTGATGTGGCCATGTCCGGAGGGAATGAGGGGAGTTTGGAAGTAAAGAAAGCTCGCACAGATTTTCACCACGCACACAGGTTACTTACTGCCAACGTGCTGTCTCCAACATTTGATGCGATGAGTCCCTCAATTGTGCCATATTCTGCATCTCTAGAATTCAGCCTCTCCATATGATTTTTCTGTATTCTGCGGATAATCAGCACAGCTACTGCAGAAAAAACTACCAACACTACCACAGGAGCCAGTATAACAATGATTAGTGTTTCCATGCTGTAACCTGCAGCTTCTCCTTGAAAGGTTTGCCCTTGGAAAGGACGGGGGAGTGGGGGAGGGGAAAGAGAGAGGGAAAAAAATAAATAAGTTTGCGAATTCCCAGAGAAAGTCTTTAAAACCAGTAGCGCTGACACCAGCATTTAACTTGGTAGACACCTAGCCTGAAAGAGGAGCTGTGACACAGCCGGAGCTATGAGTGTGCACTTACACAAGGGACGCTACCGCAGTGACTGCCTGCGGTGCAGTCAGAATAACCCCATCCCTTCAGAACACACCCCATCCTGACTGTGCAACTCACTCACAGGCAGCAACTCAACCCTGACCATGACTGCGCATTTGAACGCCCTTCACCCAGCAATACGGATCATTCAACCTGCAGACATCAGACACGTGCCAGTGGGCCCCAGGGTGGGGAACAAAGTAGAAAGGGTCTTACTGCATCGATTAAACCCTTACTTTCGTTACCAATGAAGCCATCTCACTCCCATCACATCAGATGAAACCTGAACACCTTTTGTCCTTCTCAAAATTCACTATTTATTAATTAACCTCTCACCTTTAGAAGAGGGCAACTGTGCAGTGATATTCATGTTGCACAGGTATCCTTGGCAGCACTCAACAGCTTGGTCAGGAGAGGGAGGTGTTTTGCACGTCATTTTGCCTTGTTCGTAGACTTGGAAGCAGCCTTTCTGGTAAACCTTAGCACCGTCATTAATGCTCAGGGAAGCAAAACATTGCTGGCCTTGGCAACGGTCACCGTTCCCACAGGACATGCCTTCACACACACATTCGTAGTGGACCATATTTAGCTTCAGTTCATCATCTGTAAAAGGGGAGAGTTGAGGAAAAGACACCATCGTATTCTTAATAGCTTCAGTTTTACAGAGATAACAAAATCATTAGACAATAAAACTTTCTGTGTTAGGGAAGAAACATTACTTGCAGCTAGTGCTGAGGAACCACCAAGTAGGAGCTAACGATACTAATTCAGCTGTTTCAGCAAGACAAGGATATGAGCTTGTGCCATCAAAGAAATACCAGTCATATCTGCCCACTCCAAGTACTCAAATTGAGAGTTTGGTGACATTTTGCACACCCTCTCACACACACACTACTGCATAAAACATGGGAGGGTCATCTACACAGGGACACTCAGCAGAGCGGGGAAAAAACTAAACACCTAACAAACTGTAAATTTAAAACAGATTTGCTAAACCACATTATATTTCTTTATGGAAATGGTTATTCTCAAGCATTCCGGAAACAACTTTAACTAAATCAAATTAAAGCCACTTAAATTTGCAGTGGACACAGCTACACAGGATTTGGCAGGTTTAACTACCTTGCTTGAAAAGTAAATCCGGACCAACTTTCCCAGGAAGCCAAGCCTTTGAGGAGTACCTTGCAAGTCTGAGTAACCACTGAGAAAAAGTAAAGCAAGAAGCAGCACACTCTGTCAGCAGGTACACCACCTCCCTTCCACCTCTAAATGCTTCGGATAAGTAAAAGAAAGGGCTTTTAAGAGTGTATAGAGTATGAAACTAAACTTCTAAGTATCCTCAGCAAAGCATTCGGAGATCCCGAGCTGGGAAAACCCACCCTCTCCACGCAGAGCCACGCACACTGCTGCTTTCAGGAGCAGCACGTGCCTTTAAACGCACAGCACTGGGTCACTCCAGCCTCGGCAGGAGGGACCACCACTCGACTAGCGAATGGACAACACTGGAAGCTCTTCAGTTTCCTGGAAAATACAGGTGCCCGTGGTGGCAGAGCGCCATGCGCACTCACAGACAGCTGAGAAAAGAGGCACAGCTGTGACAGAACAAGACACACATCCCGTGCATACACACATATGTTTATAGCAACTCTAACTCATATTTACATTCTCTTTTTCAGTTCTGACACACAAGAAAAATTTCCAGCCATAAATACAGTGGATGCTCCTAAAATAGCAGCTGAGCATACTGTGTGTTGGGACTTTTTCAAGCCTATCATTACTTTTACTACTGTTACTACTTCCTATGCCCAAACTGCTCCTTTCTTTACTTGGTATTCCAACTCCACGGTGTATTACCATGGACCAACCAGCCCTTCCCTCATTAATGCTCCTGCAGTACCACACTCACTTAAAATACAGGTTGGGCTTTACCCAGACAGGAAGGCTGACTGAGGCTGCAGAATCAGCCAAAGCACTGACCGTGTCCCCCGTTCCCGTCTCTGCAGGCCACCAGCCGAGAGCAGACAGACGGGGCACGGCTTCAGGGAACACGTCCGAGCTAACCACGGTACTACACCCGCAAAGCGCTCTGCCCGTGCCCAGCTGGGAAGGGCTGGGCATTCTAGCCATAGCTCCCCAAAGTGAAACCAGCCGCACCTGCAAAGCACGGTTTTGGTGGCATATGGGGAACCCACAGCAGGGGCAGAGCTGGACTGGGCGATGCTTCTCCAGAGCTCTCATGAGCATGCCTGTCCGAGCAAGTCTGCAGGACAGACATGACCAGCAAATGCCATGGGCCAGTTGCAATCAAGAGGTTACAGCTGAAGCAGATCAACTCCCTCAAAAACACACGCTCCGAGGTAAGTACCCACTCAACAGCAGCTCCAGGCGTGGAAGGCTGTCAGGCCAACTACGTATGTAGCAGTCAGGCAACACACGCAGGCCTGAAGCCAAGCTTAAAAATACTTCCATCACCTAAACACATCCATTGCATATATTTTTGTTTCGTAACACAGAGACTCATTGCTACACTTCTGGCCCTTATATATTGTGCATACACATATAAAAAAAAAAATCTGACTTGCCACACAAAGATAGAGATTTGCATTAACTTCTCATTAACTACTTTATTAGTTCATTAATTATTAAGAAAGTGTCAAAATTGAAGCTCCTTTATTTTGTTTGCTTATTCACTTTGTGCAAGTCAATAATTAAGAGTGCTAACCAATTACCTAGGTATTTCAACAGAACAAGAACCAAGACACTCCACATTTTACTCAGTGAAGTGGAAGGTCCCGTGTTCAACCCTCCTGGTGACTGCCCAGGACACGTTCCGCTGTCCGCAGCGCTCATGTGCCCGCACGCAGCCCAGCCGTCCCGGCCTGAATCCACAGGACACCAAACCGCAGGACTCTGATAACGTGGGTCAATGATGGAAATATCTTGGTTTCCTTGCATCTGTACAAGTTAGTTACTTCTAGGTGAAGTTTATTTCACACAGCCAGGTACCAATCTAGACAGTTTTATGTCATATTTTATATCCAATTCCTGGACTATAAACACTGTTAACTGTTTGGGAAAATACCAAGCTTCTTCTCTCCGAGGAAAAATACACTACATACACTTCCGGTAACACATCTTAATTTTGATGTGATCTCTTCACATTTAGAAGAGTGATTCATTTTCCATTGAAACAGTTAGTACAAGAGACACTTGGCCACCTTTTCTTATTGGCACTACAGCACCATAGTTTCTTCAAATACCTTTGACTTGAAATAACACCTTTATTAACCATGTGATCTGGTCAACAAATATTGACGTAATTTTAAAAAGCATTAAAAAGTAAAAATATACACCATAAGAGTCTCTATTTCCTTTCTAAAGGCACAGTCTCTAATTATATTACATGTACCTATTAAAGAAGGGCTTTAACAATATCAAATAATTTCCTTCCAGCAATGCACCACCACTGCCTACCCTCCCTTCCAACGTTTCATAGAATATCTCAAGTTGGAAGGGACCCATAAGGATCATTGAGTCTAACTCCCTGCTCCTTGCAGAAGCGAATTTCACCTTGCAGATACAGACTAGTGCATCTTACTACACAGATATAATACACATTTAGTGCGTGCGTGCATGCAAGCGAGTGTTCAGAGAGACAACCTACATGACACCACAAGACCTTAGTATGTGGCTGGAAAAAAAAAGTCAAGTGGCCAAGGATGGAGAGAGGTAAACAAGCCCTGAACATACTCATCCTTCGCCCACCAAGACATGACTTTACAACGGTGTAAGTTTAAAAGGAACAATTCCATCTAATTGATTCCTCTTTTTCCAAAGAGCAAAGCAAAGCAAGAAGGAGTGACACCTGCAGTCACAAGTGAGAGGGCAGAGAAGACCCCCCCGGGCACTCTCCTGCAGCTGCAGCTGTGCGGGCGGAAGGCGCCGTGCCTCCGCGGCCGCATACTGCACGTGCACAGACGCTGCAGTCATGGGCTAACCTCGGGCACGCGCGGCCGGTCCCAGCCCTCAGAGCCACCGGGACTCCGCTTCCCAAGCCCAGGCCACTCGGAGCTGTACTACGGTGGTTAGCCCCTTTGCAGGCTTGCTGCTAGGCTTTGAGTGGGACCACCTGCTGAGTGGGATCGCTCTTTTCAGATGGAAAGCCAGCCTTGAAATCAAACCGGGAAGGTTACAAGTCACAGGCGAAGCTTGTTTCAGAGAGCTGCTGAAATCTCTAGTAGGATGAAAGGGACTTCATGCTCAAAAGGCCAAAATATTTAAAAGCAGCAATGTTCTTTTCCTTTTTAAATAACTAGGATTGGGGGAAGAGGTGGGGTCTGCTAGGGCTTCATATCATAATGAATTGAAGATGAAGGAAAGCAGACTTGGAAAAATTAAAATCTCCTTAGAGTCCATTTCACTGTACGTTAGCCAGGTCTTTTTTGGTGGTTAGCTTCCCTTTATAATTCTTAGCCATTTCAGGGAAACAGAAAATAAGCTTGTAGAGTTGACTACTCCATTCAGAGCTTTATTTTCTCTTTCTCAGTGCATACAGTAACAAGCATTATACAACAGCCATAATAATAATAATAATCACAGAATCACTTAGGTTGGAAGAGACCCTTAACATCATCGAGTCCAACTGTAAATCTAACACTGCAAGTCCACCACTAAACCATATCCCTAAGTGCCAGGTCTACATGTCTTTTAAATGCCTCCAGGTATTTAAAAGTGACTTAACCACTTCCCTGGGCAGCCGATAATAATTTGGTTAAGATTTATTAATTTAACACAAGCCTTTGAATTTACCAGCACTAAGAAACAGCTGCTTAGCCTTATTACTGTTCTCCATATTACAAAACCCCCTAAACCAGAAACAGCACGAGTGCTACGGGCACGGACAGTCAGTCAGAGAGCTCCAAGGCTGGGCAGAGGTGCCCAGCTCTGCAGCAGGCCCCATGCTGTTCCCACAGCCGGCTGCCCACAGGCCAGACGGTGGCTCCTGGAGTTTCAGCAGCTCCCAAACACTTCCTGGCCACGGTGTGACACGAGACCCTCTCCAGCCTGCCCAGTTCTGGCGCCCAGGAGAGGCTGCGCCTGGCAGGGAAGTTGTGACGGCCAGAGCAGGACGCGGCCCGGACGCCTTCCGCCATGGCTGGAGAGGGCAGAGGCGTCGGCAGCACTTCGTGCACCGTGCTCCTAACACTGCCATCGGGACTAGGAAGTGGCATTTGTGCACGGTGGCTAGTAAGTGAAAAACCTCACGCGCTTAAGCATAGGCATCACATTATTTAGAAAGTGCTTGCTTTGGTCAGGGTTTAGCTTCTTCAAAATGAAAAGCCTCTCCCCACTTTAAAGGGCTAATAAAGAAGTAACACAGAAGTAAGAGCTGCAATAAACATTTAGAATAAAAGGATTTTCTGGACACTCAAGTAGGAAAGAGAAGTGTTTCTGCACCTAGAATTCTACAGTATTTGATTTTGTGGGTTGGGTTGTAGGGTTGCCTTTTTTCTTTCTTAAAATCATGTTCTGTCTCACCTTCTGAAGCCTAGGGGCAACGCAGAAATAGTCAGAGCCTGCTCCTGAATGCTACCCAAAGATATGTCCAGACAGTTTTCACTCATCAAAAACACAAAAAAAACAGCCCACCCTAGTCCAAACCCCAGTGAAAGGAAAAGAACGGACTGTGGTAAAGTACACGGGGAAAACAACCAGAAGGCTTTGTGCTTTTGTTATTTTCCAAAAAGGGAAGACAAAAATCACTGTTCTCCACCAAAACATCAACTTTTTTAAAAATTCAGAAAAAGCACATGGGAAGGCATGCTGGTCAGGGTGCACCAAACCCACCGCTGCGGCCTGTTAGCAGGCAGCAGAGGATTAACTACCATTCCCTCAAAGGATCTCCAAAAGCACACTCTCCCTTGAAAAACACTCCAGCACAGGCTGCTGGCTTGTAAGCACCAAGCAGCACTTGGGACACTCAAAACAAAGCGGTGAGTTCTCCCATTGCTACTACGTGTCTGGCTGGTGAGGAAACCAAAACCTAGATGAAGAGACGTAAATGAAAATTTGCTGAGGGGTCCCCTAGGTATTTCTGCCTCCCCAAACACTCCCCTACAACCAGCTTGGAAGGAGGAAACGGTTTCCAAAGAAAAAGAGCAGCGTTACTACTAGCAAATGTGAAAAGCGGGAAGAGCAGTATCGTTTATGTGCATTAGACAAGTAATTGCTCGCAGGAAAAGAAAACTCACCATAGGAAGTACGAGGGGGGAGAAGGAAAGGAATAAAACAGGAAAAGCAAAGCAAAGCAAGGCTGCATGTCTCTTCTATAAAGTCTTTCACAGGAGCTCTGTCACTGGGAGAGAAATGCAGGCCCAAACAGAGAGTTCTTTAAAAAGCGTTATTGCGCAATCTCTCCCTCGGCACAGCAGCCCCACGTCGTGAGCAGGAAACTCTGCTCTTTGTAGACGTCCAGTTGGCATAGGCAGACTGACAGCAAGAACACAACATCTGCACATCTCTGCTCACAGGCTCCTGCCCCCACACAAACCCTGTCCAGAGCCCCTTCCAGCAGCACATCTGGTCTAGCTCTGCCTTTGCTCCCAGGTGAGGCACGGTCCTGTACCTCCAGCCTTAGCAGCAGCCAGCCAGGAAAAGAAAGAAAACGTCTTGGCACGGATTTAGTAACTCTTCCCTTGTTGATCACTTATGGGCATCTTTTCAAGAAAGAGGTAATGTTTAAGCCCTAGAGCACACTGGGTTTTTTTTAAAGCAGAGTCAGGTCAAATAACTAGGATTTGAACACCTGCAGGGTAGCTTTGGAAGGGTAGGGTGGGTTGATAATGCTGCTCTACAGGTTGTGCTACGCAGGCAGCGCAAGCATCTATTCTGCACATTGTACGAGAGAAAATAACCAGAACGTCAGACTTTAACAGGCACCTTTCCCATGTGTTCTCTTCTCCATCTACTGCTCTTCGTGTTAAGGATGTAAAAGGAAGGTGGTTTAACTTTAAGATTTTTTAATATAAGCAGCTCTGAAAGCCGAAAAAATGTTTGAGAAGCAGATAGCTGCACTTCAAGAGTGGTAAAAAGGCGCAGTGTGATAACTGCTACTTATTTCAAGATAATATTGTATCAATAACATTAGCAGTTTAATGTATTTCCACAAACATTCATCCGACATTCCTTCCTTTTTAAATTTTGTCTATGAATAGGAAATTGAGACATGACTAAAGTCAACCACTAGACCTCCGTGCATTTTTCACCTTCCCCTTCTACCGTCTATTCCAACATTCCATTTCATCCTCTGCCTTTTATTATTTGCATCAACATTTCAAAATAAATGCATTTCAGCAGAGTAGTTCAGCAAGATTTCACAAAGTAAATACAAGAGACCATAGATAAGCCATAACAAACACATCTCTCGAGTCACTTAAAATTTAAAATTGAGGAAACCAAGTTACTCGCAGAAAACCTTTATTCAACATTTTTAAAAGGCTGTTTGTGAAGTAGCGAGTATGCATCTTTCAGGAGGTCATCTCTCAAAATATCCAGAAGACCTTCAAATGAACCACTCCTGCCTCTCCATGGCAGTGGAAATACCCTTCTCCCATTTGCTGAGGCAAATCTTAAACGCACTGCGTGTCATCAAACGTGCACTCAACTGCCTAAACGATTTATGAAAAAGTCACCTTCCGTAGCCAAAGACCTTACTGAGGCAGTCATGGAAAAGTTATCAAACACCATACTAAATACTCCAAAGACCTTTCCCAGAGAAAAAAATTTCACTTTTAAGGCGGCAGGCAACACACCTGCCCCTCAGCCCATGGGCTAGAAAGACCTACTTGTTACACAGCTCAATAGTTTGCCACTCAAATAAGGTTTCCCATTTCCTTCTCCAGGCCCCAGCGAGACCTGTGCCCATCGCACATGCTCTAAGTTTTACACATAAATGAGCAACGAATATCCTTTGAAGCAACTTGAAATGGAAAAGCAAACATGTCATTCCCGAGAGGAATTTCCCCACGCTGTCAGCGCGTGAAGCGAGCAGGGTGCCGCGGCGCGGTGCCAGGCGGCTCCAACCAGCACTCGAAGCCGGCTCCTCCAGCACAGACAGCTACCGCACCGCCACGCGCGTCACTCACCTTGCCAACTCGGGGAGGGAAACGCCAGCATGATCAGCACAGGAAGAAGCATAACACCATCTACCATTGTAGAGCTGCAGAAAGAGAAGAGACATGAGAGCTGTGTATGCTTTCACTGTTGTCTTAAAATGTAACCACCCCAAAATCAGTGGTTAGCAATGTCTTTCATCAATTCCTTATACAAAACACAGAACAGCCAAGGTTGATTGGTCTCCTTTTTACTGTGTCTCGTTTCCCAAGTCATTTCCTTGCTTTATAAAATTAATAATTTACTGCAATTTCTTAAATCTGATTTTTTTTTTTAATTTAGAGTTATAGAAACATCACATGCAACTACAGTGCATATCTAGAACTATGCTAGTAGGAAAACATGAACCCTTTCAGTACCAAACAGGCCTGTAAAATAGAAGATAAGTTCTTTCAACCACCTATTAAAAAGTTAAATTATCGTGAACTGAAGAAAAGCTCAGTAAAACCATATTATTTAGGCTTTGAGGGGAAACAGAAAAGATGTCAGCCAGAAAACTGAGTAACTTTCTTTAACCAGCAGAAACCATTGCTAGATGGCAAGGAAAAAAGCGAGATGCATTTAAGGGAGACACTGCTCTCAGAAGAATAATTTCCCAGTTTAAACTGCTTTTCCAAGGGTTTGTCTTCCAATGGCCTGGCTTAATTTCCCTGCTGTTGAAGACAGGTAACTACATCTTGTGTAAAAACTCGCGCTCTTCACAGCGTATCAGTAGAGGCACATGCTCCCTTTAAAACAGGGGAAGAAAAAAAAAAAAGAGTAAATTCTCTTGTGTTTCAAATCTTTTCCACGATACTTGGTCTTTACAAGAATATAAAAGCTCCACCTTTTACTGTGAAATAACAATTACTTAACAGGCTTCTGAAAGAAACTTTTCTGCAGTTTCTTAAACTCTGCATTTAAATGATCACTGTTACGAGAGAATAGAGGTTAACTACAATCACTCTTCATTGGGGTTTAACCCAACAAGCAGGGCTGGATGACTCAGAAGGGCTCATCTGTCCTGTGCTACTTGGTTCCTACAGAGACTCTCTGGCCTAATCACATGCTGTAAAATTTCAATCAAAAGCAGCGGCAAGTAGTATGTGCAAAACAAAGTTATGCTCCTTGACCAAGACGTAAGTCATTACCATTCTTCTTATGTGTAAGAATGTCTTCATTTTTCAGATTTAATTCTGGTGAAGGAGATGGAACTTGAAAATACATTTGATGTTGCCATTTTTCTTGCTGATATCTTCTGTTGCTGCCTTTTCAAATCATTAGCAGGCTGCATAAGTGCTTGGTGATGAAAGCCAAGCCATTTACTTCTATATTTATTTCCTGACATGGATTTGTTTTGCAGAATATGAGAAACATTTCAGTAACTGCTTCATCATCAGTTAAAATGATCAAAGATTTCTGAACCCAAGTATTCAGAGTTTTCATCCTTACAGAAAGGATCGGGCAGCGCTCACCACTTAACCTCCAGGAGTCAACTCTCACTTTCAAACATCCATTCACCAAATAACTTTGCCTTCCTTGTTCTTGATACACGTCAATGCATTCTTACTACATGCCAATATTTAACCTTCAACAACTATGTTGGAAACTCATGAAATGAAATTATACATAGAATGATCATCGAGCAATCCAATACAGGAAGTTTAAAGCAGAACAAAGGTATCCCAGAGAATGATTAGTTGCTTAATGCTCCGGATCAGCTTAAAGAAGTCCATTGCTCCAAAGAGGGGGCTTTGGGGCTACCTCCAAAGGTAGGGTTACATTTATCTCAGGACATGACAGCGATACCGTCCTCCTCAGCCACCACACAGGCTTTCTTTGGCCGAACAGCTTACACCAGCATTTTCCTCAGCATTACACCCAGAAAACTCCCTGCAAGTCCAGACAACGGTGGCTCATGAGACGTGCCCTCTTTCTTTCAACACATCAACAGTTCAAAGAGCAGAGGCAGAAAACTTTGGTTTGTAATGATGCCGGCCCACAGCCGCAGCGGAGCTGGGCAAGCCAGCCACCCTAGGGGCTGCCAGGCAGAGCTCAGGGTGAGCCTGGCAGGGACAGGCAGCTGGTCCACCCAGAGAGCCCTTCAGACAGCGGGGACACCGACCACAAGGAAAAAGAGCTTTACAAGAGACAAAAAAAATGACCTTAACTACATAGAGCGGGTTAAAACATTAAATGGTAGCATGCTGCTGGCATGCAGAGCAGTTGATGGGTTTTCTACAGATCTGTAATTCCTGCTTGCATCCTCCATGCCCAATTAAAAAGCGACAATGCCTGTTTTCTGCTGGTTTCACACCACCCTCCAACGCCACAGGTCGGCTCAGAGACCTGCACACGCCGCAGCCTCCCCTCCCCGGGGCTCCCTCCCTCCTCCCAGCCGTCCACCACCTGCAAGTCCCCCCACAGCCGTTTCAGCCCTTCCTCCTGCCAAACCTGGCTGAAGCAGGGAGAGCAGGAGAGGAACCTGCCGTGCGTTGCGTTCAGTTCAGGTCTGCCGGGAAAGGAGGTTGAACGCAAGAAACATGAGCTAGCTAGAGCAGAGAATTTTAAGATACGGGAAGCAGACAACAGTACGGAAATCAGGAAAGCTCTGCAAGTTGCATGTAACTATTTGTTTTATTTTCAAACAGTTTATTTCAAGTCCCTAAAATAAAAAATAAATATATATGTATACATGCAAGCCCCTGCTCTGTATTTCTGAGAGGGAGGAGGAGGAAGGAAATCCAGATTGCACCTCCCTGAAGAGGCAAACAACCTCCTATGGGAACTGGCCTGCAGTGACTACTTCCCATCTCAAGAAGGGTGGTTGTAACACAGCCGGGGTGCTAAAATCAGCTCCCTGTCCTCCAATTCCACATGCCCCCATGTCCCCAGCCCATGCCTGCACTTCAGGTCAAAGCCAGCATGGGTTGAGACAGACAGTAGTTCATCAACAAGTATAAGGATTTTTACCAGTCCTCACCAAAAGGGATCAAAATAAGGAAAAAAGCCACGAAACCACAATAACAGTCATTCTTGACATCCTCATCCAAAACACTGTTCAGAGTTTCTCTTCAACAAAGCCCAAGGATGACTTCAGTCAGTAACAGACCTGATATTACACCAAATTTTTGTGTTAAATGCATTTGAGTGCCTAACAGAAAAAGGCCGGCATCCTTGCCCTGCTTCACAGCTGCGGAGGTGCGCAACCGAACCGAAGCCACCCGCTGTGGCTCAGCGGGCGAGCACCAGCGGGGACGGGCAGGAGCTCGGTCAGAGGCTGCTCCGGCTCGGATCCTGGTCCCACAGGCCAGGAACGACTTGCCCAGTGCCCTTAGAAAGGCACTGACCCGCATTCAGCCCAGTGTTAGCAAGCAACTATTTGTGCATGCCTCTTTGGTAGGGTTACATTTATGAATAGACTTTTCCTATTGTAAATGAAAACAACAAAATCAGACTATTAACAGGCTTTAACAGCATGCACTGTCCTCTTGAAGAAAAAAGCCAAATACTAAGAATTTAAGCGCTGCTTCTATGAAACTTTGTTCCTGTAGACATTCATTTTCCCAAAAGCCTCAAAGAATTTTTTGTCTGCTTTTGCCAAGAAGTGCTGTGCATACTTACAACAGCCTATAAAAACCCCACCCTGTGTGTACTTATTGCCTATTAAAATCCTGTGTCATGTTATGTGCAGGCTCTTGGGCTTTTGGCAAGCTGCCCGCACAACCCTCAGCACAGCACAGCCCAGTTACACCACCTCAACTGGGTCTGCTGGGACTGGGAGACCAGATGAGAGAAGGAGTTAGGAGGGAACCTCTGACATTTGCAAAATACTGATTTTCTTCCAAAAATTATTTGAGCGCAAGTACATCCACTCTAAAAGTTAAGTGTGACAAATTAACTCTTCACTATATTAAACCCATGTCATGTCCTTAATCCTTGCTCTAAGACAAGAGAACATTTCAGGTGGCATCAGGCAAGGTCTGCTCCCAGCCCGCACTGTTACCCAGCACCGGCCGACGCACTGTTTAGACAGCTGAAATCCTGCCAGAGCCTCAGAAGACGCACCCCGATCCCTTGCCGGGTGCCATTTCGCCCAGGGTATGCCGTATCTGTTGTGCGCCTGTTAAATCAGCAGTTAAAAATAAGCCTGGAGAGCCTGCTTGCAAGGCAGCTGTGGGACGCGGGGCCAGGGGTGCCAGGACCCCTCTCCAGGGTCCCACCAGGCACCGGCCCCACTGGGAGCCGCCGCAGGTGCTGGGGCGGGGTGGAGCCACGGCTCCAAATGGTGCTCTGGTTTTTACAGTCATCCGCGTTCCCACAGTACCCTTTTAAGTGAAGGCGCAAGAACCACACACAACACCGCGGCCAGGCTGTTGCTCTATTTCGCTTCCAGGTTACCCCAGCTGCAAACTGCAGACACAGCAGGGGCTGAGCTGAAAAGTCCAGTTTCCATTGCTAAAAGCACCCAAACAAACAACAAAAAAACCCACAAAAAACCCCACAAAACAAAAAAGTTTTTTATAAGGAACTAATAATACATATACGTAAGAACCAAAATCGGGTTCTAGTGACACCAGCAAGCACACCTCTTCCATTTACTACCCGTTTAGAGAGAAATAAAGTGTAAGTTTTAATGTAAAGAACAAACCATTCTTTAATAAAACTCCACAGCAAGCTGCTACGGATCTAGAGACCCATGAGGTGTCCAGTTAGTGCCTGGTGAGTTCAGAAGAACGTTCTCCAAAGGCAGGGCTGGGATCTGGGATTTCATCCCCACACAGGAAGGGGAACGAGGGCCCCCCCACGCAACAA
>NW_010538032.1:12878-27434 GCF_000687285.1 Phaethon lepturus | reverse complement strand
CTGGGCCGCCGGAGCTGGCGCGTCGGGTCTGGAGCAGCTCTGGTGCAAGCGCCTGCCCAGCAGCGCTGGAAGAAACTTCGGTGGTGGTTCCGGGACGGGATTTTGCATGCCGCAGTTTTTCCTACAAGCTGTAGCAGCCAAATAGATTCTTTGAATCACAACACAATTCCTCTTTTCATGTTTCCTAAGCAAGCTTCTTGGTCAGGGCTTCCTACAGCGGTAAAACGTGCGTATAACGGTGAGCTGTGGCACCGCCGCCGTATCTGAGTTACCGAAAGGTGATTGCTGAGAGTCTGACCCAGAACGCCTTGTTCCATGGGTTGTACTCTCTGCTTCCCAGTTTTAACACGCAGGCTGCCAATTCACACTGGAAATAGATGCTCATATTTAAAATATTTGCTTGAACCCAGAAACTTGAAAAATAATGGAAAAAGCTGCACGGCTTTGTAAACAAATTCAGATCAAAGTTCGTTATTGGATAAGTACTACAGCAATGTAGAAATTAAAAGATAATACTTCCAGACTGATTCTTGTGTCTCTCACTAAAGTAGTGTTTGGTTCTAAACTTTTTTCATGTTGAACTTCTACTGAAGGTTATCTTTAGACTGAAGAAATGCTTTGGGGAGTTCTGCTTAAAAACCCTAGAATACAAACTCTTTTGAAAAAGGAGTTCCATGATCTGTAATCCAGCAGGATTTCCACTGAATTCAACATAGGCTATATTAATTTTAAAGCACACAGAATTAATGCCAACTTCAAAAATTTGACTTGTCATGTGTAGATAAGAATTCAAAGCAATATGCAAGCTCTGCTGTTAAAATGGCTCGGGGTGTCAGTGTTGAGTTGTTGAGAGTGTATAAATCATATGTATGTGTGATTCTCGGGCTAGTACCTGGGGATTTGCTTGATACGATTATACGCACTGCTCTACTCACTTAGTTCATTTCACGTCTGCCTCAGGAGCGACCTCAGGAGGCGTTTACATTGATTATTTCCCTCACAACAGCCAACACAGTTCAAATAAAGCATACTATGCATAATTAAAGGCATCATTGCTTTCTCACTCAAAATAGTAATGGGGCAGTGGATCTAATTTCCTACTTAACACAGAAAGTCTCTGCTTATTAACTATTCCTATGATTATTGTTTACTGAACTAATTTTAATAATAGTTAATTTGTTGTGTTGGGTTTTTTCTTCTGGAAGACCCAAGCTGTTGTTCATATCCTGTAAGAGCATGGCAGGGCAAACAGCTGATCTAGAGAGCGGTTATGCACCGCATCTCAAAAGACCGGACATCTATCAGCAGTCGTGCAGATTCTCAGCTGAAGATTTACACTGCAGGCTAATACTGATGCTATGCTGCAAGATACGCACTAATAAACTCTTGCATTCAGAAGAGTCAAAAAGAAGGGAAGGGGAAGTTCCTATGCTAGAAATACCCGGGGAGGCCCTTCTGCACCTCACCTTTAGGAAGACAAACAGGAGAACTTGCTCTGGCACAGCTCGACTTGGTGCCCGGTACAGGCCGTGCCCTGTTGTTCCTCCTCACGAGTGCTGGTCTGTGAGGCCATCAGCACGGAGCGACAAGACGCCCGAGGAGCTGCTCCCTGTTGCAGGGGAGCACCCTGGGCGCGCTGCATTGTGGGCACGGTACTGTCAGCACGCCCCAACGCAATTACATTTGAGCTTGCTCATGTGGTGGACAGCTGTGGTTTTCTGACAATGCCGTGGTTAGTGTAGAAGACGCCCACTTTCAAAGCTAGCCTTGTATCTGTTTTTCCTGTGGGAGAAGTTTTTAGCACTGCCCCTAGACTCTGGCTTGCATGCTTCAGAGGGCTGTTGTGTTCTTATTTCATTAGCATAATAAAATCTGCACCTCCCAGTTCATTCCCCTGAGAACTGAAGCAAAAGGAAAAGAAAAAAAAAAGCAGCTCATACACTGACAACACTTGTGCCACTGAAAGAGAAAGTTGGCTGATGAGGAACGGTTGAAGGATTGTGCTGATGGCGTGGAGAAGCAGCTGATCCAGCCTGATGTCAGGCAGAAGTGTGTCGGCTGCAAGCCTTGATCCAGACACCGTGCCCTCGCAGCAGGAAACGATTACGCCATGCAGGGTTCCTGCTCAGGCAAGACTTGCGCGTGGTGTCAGGCCCTAAATTATCAGCTCTCCAGAAATAAATTTAGAAAGTTAAGACATTGTGTAAACTGGTCTTCTCATCTGATGGAATTACTGAGCCTAAGGATCCTTTGTTAAGCTAAAACTCCAGAGAAGTTTGGGGCTAAATTCTGTGTGAATTTAGCTAGAGGTGGCAGACAACAAGCTGAGCTTAGGGACTTAGAGTGACAAAACGTTCATTCGGGCGCTGTCTTGCCTTCAGCTCTTGCTGATCCTTCCCAGCACTGCATCTTGCTGGTGGGTATACTGAGGCTGGGCTGCTTTGCTTTTGCAGTGCTCGCCCCAGTGGGGACACAAATAACAGAGTGTCTTTATGGTGACTTGTACATGCCCTCACACGTTTAAATTGTTCAGATTTTGTGCGATAGATAGACGTACACCCAGACAACATCTTGCTTCTGATGAGTAGGGAGCCGATATCTCGTAATCCTTGAGAAAATCTGACAAACCTCATGGCTTTCAGTGAATGAGCACCGGCAGCTTTCCTGCTTCATACATCTCTGCTAAAGTTAACAAAATTTCTCATAAAATGAGGGCACTGCTAGATGCTCATTCTGCTCCCGTCTTTTGGCCGGTCCTACCACCTAAGTCCATGCCAGAGCTGGTGTGCAGCGCTTCCCGGCGCCGTTGGAGGGCCAGGGCCGTGCATCAGCCAGGCCAGCCCGCTGCCTTCGCTCCAGAGAGCGGTCTGCCAGACGTCCCGCTGCCTCTGACCTGCTGCCCTGGGACACTGGCAAAGCGCTCACAGGACGGGCACCGAAGCTGGCCTTCTCCAGCCATGTTTGCACAGAGAGGTGCCCGGCCTGGCTGCACTCTGTCCGCGTGTGGGGCTGGGGGCCTCGCGGGGCCAGGCTGGCGGCCCTGCTGTGGGCACCCCAGTGTGCAGACATGTTGGCAGCCTCTGCCCTTAAGTCTCAGGGGTTGTTTTGTCCAGAGGCGTTCGCCGGGCTCTGGCACTGCTCTGGTGTGGTTTGCCAATCCGTGCCAGGAGGTTTCCAGTCCTCGGCCCTCTGCAAGTACAGAGCAAGAACTGGGTCTGAGTGTCTCTGAATACGAATGAAGTGGAACGCTTTGTATAAAGGGACCAAAAATAAAAAGCCCCATACCATTTAGCATCACATTTTTCTTAACTTGAGCAAACTGAGTTTAAAAAAAAGCTAGTGGTTGTTAAGAAATAACTGAACAAACTTCTGTGAAACAAGTCACAAGCACAGTTCACTCCACGGGCTGTTAAATATCTGACAAACTTCTGGTTAACTTTAGCAAAGACCAACGACAAGTGGGTTATTGCCATTGTAAATTGTATCTAACAGTTTAATAGTTGTAATACCTTGTATGTTCCTTCTAATCATACGTGTCTGGAGTGTTGCAGAACAGAGAAAGCATCTGGATCTATAGCAGCTGAAGTAGAAAGTTGTTTTTCTGTTTACAACATGACCCTCTGCTCATAGTAACGTTCTTTAAGTGCATGGTAAGTGCGCATCTAGTGTGTGTGTAGACTATACATTTAGTGTGTGAAAAAGGTTTATTTTTGTGTATGAAAGTTAAGATTCTAAGATTCTTAATTGAAGATTAAGATTTTTAACGATTGGAAATGAGAAAACACACACAGTAAGCAAACCCATGTTGTTTTCGCTGCAAAGACGTCCGTCAGCTGGCAAGATGCTTGTCTGTGTTATGTTGAAGACAGATGAGGGCTGTCCGGCAGGACTGTGTCACGTCCATGCAGGCTGGACTTGCTGAATCTGAGCTGCAACAGCCTAAAGTGTTTCCATTCCACAAATGCCCTACAGAGAGGGCTCCAGTGACTTAAACATTCCCAGGCTGCAAGAATATGCCTATTTAGACTCTCTTAATTGAGTAGTTTGTGTGTGACTATATTAGTGTGTGTAGCTGAGTGGGAAGGGGATGTAGATATGGCCATATCATTCCTGAATTTTGTTTACAGACTTACCCTAACAGCTTCTTTTACAGGCAGGAAATGTTATCTTTAACTGATAGATAACTGGGAGGTAATAAATGGGACTTTGCAGAGCTCTGTGTCATGGTTCTGCTGTTTCTCTGTGTGAGATCAGGTTTGGAATAGGTGGGAAGGATTCTGCTTGGCTTATTCTGATGAAAAGCAAAAGCCATAGGGTTTAAAGGGAGGAGCAGTGCTTTTCAACACAGTCTGAGCGAGCCGGGGTGGACCTGCAGGACGTGTCAGACAAGGCACTGAGACAGATCAAAAAGAATCAGCTGAAAATGAGCTATCAATGAAATAAACTAAAACTTATTTAATAACTGCAGTATACTCTGCCTTAGATGTGGTTTTAGTTCAGCCATCCAGAGTCCAGCCCCAGCATGCAGCTTTCCTCTAGAAGAGGCTGCACTTGGGAGATCAGCAGGGCACACTGGTGTCCCGCGGGGACGTGTTTCATCCTGAGGCCCCCAAGTGTCCCTGCGTGCCCCTCACCTCAGGCACGGCTCTCGCTGGACTTCTGCTTCCCTCTCCACGATGGCAGGAGGGGGACTTGCTGCAGACCTTCCCTGTGTGAATCCCTTGGCTTGTGGGGAATCCCCCTTCTACCCAGCCCATACGTGATGCAGACCTGAGAGCAAAAAAATTAAAACAGGGCTATTCTGAGACAGACCAAAGTAAAATAATTTCTGTGTTGGGGCTGCTTTGCTTCCTTCCATCCTTCATGTGTGTGTTTTCCAAAGCATCCCATTTCCAAAATGCAGATTTCTGTTAGAACAGGTTTGGTGCTCCTGATCCTCTCTCACCCGTTGCTCGTAAAGAAGCTGGGTTTGTGCGTGGTTCCAGGCAGGGTTTTCAAGGCTGGCGGATTACCCCGTGCAGGGTAACGCTCGGTTGTTGCAGAAGACACGGGTGCTGCGTAGGTGGCAGGATACTGCAGTCCCCAGGCAGACATCAGTCCCCAGGGAGGACTGCTATAGTTCTATGAAGAAAAAGACAGATCTGAGATATCATCTTAGTCCCTGTGAAACTCTAGCAAGTGGCCTCCACTAGTTGTCCTGTAAATGAGATATTTGGGGAGTGGACATGGCAATGGATGTTTCGATGAAAACTGGAAGCATTGGAGGATTTATCAAAGCAAGTTGCCTCCTGTAGCCCAATTTTATCCCAGCTGGCTGCCAGTGTTCAATCTTGCCAGATTTCTTCCTCTTGCTTCAAAAAGGAATGGGCTGCAAGTATTTTTAATCACAAACAAATGTTTGAGAAATTTACAGGGAGGGGAGAAAAGCCCCTGTGTCATCTTTCTTTCTGCGGATGGATAGGATGGAGTCAGTGAGCCCCAGTTCCAGACTGGGATGACTTCCTCCCCCCCCGCCCCGTGTTATGCACAAGCCACTTGACAATTAGACTCCATAGAGGGCCTGGATAGGTGGTTACATGAATGCTGACACTTGCACTTATGATTTCATGCAATTAATTCCAGCTAAAAATACTGTGATTGGAAGGCAGAAGAGGTCTATGGCAGCCACCCTTTTGCCCCTTTACAGGGATGGAGTTATATGAACCAATTTTGGCAGGATACGCGTAGAAGGTGGAACTCACACAAGGGTTGCGAACCAGTGATGTTAGGTCATGAGATTGTCCGCAGCTGCTTTCAGCTGTTTAAAAGTTGGTGTACCTTTCTGAAGTTGTTTATGACAGTGCTGCACGCTTGCTTTGCTGTGGGCTGCCTTTTTCTAGCTGGTAGGCTAATTGTGGCACACTTTCTTTCTTTTGATATGGAGTATTTTTTCCAACCCAGTGGGAAGCGGTACCTTGTTTTACTGACCATCAGATGTTGCTTGGGATCTCTCACAGTGTTCAGACAGCTGAGGTGCAGAGATACCCTGGCTGACTTTTTACAAGCACGTTTATTGGGCAAAGTTTAAGGTGTGTTCTGTCACTTAATCCTTGTGCTGCCTTTCACTGTACAGAACTGACCAGAGTATGTAATTTGTCTAAAATTTTAGGACAAACAGTATCAGCAGTATCTAACCTCAGGGAACTGCTCACATAGAGTAAGATGTAGTTATTGAGTCTGTGATCTGCTCAGTCCTGAAATTATTCCTGGGATCAAACAAGTGGAATTGACTCATAATAATAAGGGTCCCAGTAGGCCTAAATAGAAATTGGTTTTCTCAGATTCTTGATTTGTGTTGGTGTTAAATACAATCACTGACACATCATTTGTGTCTGCAGATGTTGACACAGTACTTGTGAAGACCTGAAATGTGGGTAGTCCGCTGCTGTGTTTGCAGCCACGCTGCTTTGTGCTATCCTAGTTCTCCAGCTCACAAAAGAAAAAATAACTGAGATTTGTCTTGTCTGGGGCTGACAGTATAGCCAAGTGATTGCCAGTCCAATTTGGCAGTTTTTAATCATTTTATCTCTGTTCTCTTCTCTCTGGGGAGACAGTCAGTGTTTAGCAGTCTGCTCAGAAAGACCTTGGGGCTAGTTTCAGCGGCAGTGGCTCAGAGCTCCGATTATTAGCTCTGCTCTTAGGAGCACACTGCGATCTTTCCCAAGGGAGTGGTGTGAAAAATTAACACAGGCTTAGAGCAGCAGTGCAGCAGCAAGCTATGTAACTGTAATTACTCCATTGATATTCCTCACACAATAACACTGTCATCAGTCATTTACATAAACTTTTTCTCCATGAAGAGGGAATGGCTGCTTATAACCCTATTGGGTGCTTCCAGAGCATGCATTATACATTTTATTTGTTCTAATTTCAGACTTGAGGCCTGTAGCAACAGAGGGGAAACGTGCATTCTTTTCGTCGTCGTTTTTGCTGTTGTAGCAGGAAGTGGGCCACTCTGCACGCACGATCATGCAAGTAGGCAAAAACGTATTTTGACGGGATATTGGGATCCACTTCCAGGATTTGAAACATTCAATGTAACTTTAAGAGATATGTTAGTATATTTTAAATGTTTTAAATGGTTTGGTACCCAAACTCTGTTGCAGGTCTCAGTCTCTTGCCCATTCGGTCAAGGCAGGTCCATGAGCAGCAAGTATTGTCCTGCTTGCAGAACTCCTTGGGACATATGGGCTTTTCTTAGATTTCTTTTTCTTCCACACGCACGCGGCATGGCTCTGTGCCCGCTGCCTGTACCAGGCTCTCCTGTGGCTTCGTCTGTCTCACCATGACCAGAAAGAATGGCTGCGTAAGCCACAGGCGTGCTTGTCCTGGCAGCAAGTAATCCAAGAGAGTAACAAGAAGTAAGTGGTTAATGAAATTCAAAATTAGCACCATCCTGTTCTCTGCCAGGGACGCTCATTCCCTTCGCGTCCCTTTCACAACGTGAAAGCCAGAGCTCTAAAGCAGACCGCGTTTCCCCCCGGCCAGGCCGTGCAGAGCCGCGCGTCCCAGAGGCTGAGCCAGCAGCGCTTTCTGGCCTCGGCTGGAGCCCTTCAAGCGAAGGCCGTGCTCCGCGGCTCCTTCAGCACAGCTGGCCTGTGAGCAGGGGCTAGCCCGGAACAGCGGGACCCTCTCGCGGCCCGGGGAGCGCAGGGTCGCGCAGTCGCTGCGTCACCCCACCCAGCAGGAGGGAGAGAGGAGGCGATCCGGTGCTCCGCGCCGTCAGCAGCGCCTTGTTAGGGACGAGGCGTCCCTGTCCTCACAGGAGACGTGTTAGACTTCCCCAGGTACTAGACTTCTCTAATTAAAGTCTTTGGAGCCAGATATTCCTGGGGCCAAGGCTAATAATGTATTCAGAAGAATAATAACCCTGTCTGAGCTGCAGCATGTTTATTGATGGCACCGGTACCTGACGGCGCTGACCGCGTCCTGCTGCCGCGCGGTGCTGCGCAGGCCTGCGGGGCACAGCATCCCATATTGCTGTCACAGTAAAAATTCCGAGCGCTGCAGCAGGACACATCTAGTGGGAAAAAGGCGCATGATAGTCAAATTTCAGTTGCTGAATATTTAATGAAGCCTGCAGTGTTTATTTGGTTAGCCTGTCGATTTTTATCGTTCTGTCAATAGCTTCTCATATGTGGCACGGTGATGATCTTTAGCAGCCTGTCCCCTGGGAGCCAAAGCGCTAAATGCAATTATGGATTTTATACCGCAATGTGTTTGATATTTCCACTGATCTAATTTGCAGTCTGGTAGTTTATTGTTTGGCATTTTAATGGCGTTCAAATGCTATGGAAAATTTGATTTCTCTTTATAATTCACCCTAACATCATTAATGTTGGTAGCCGAATGGCATGGATTTTAGAGGGCTAAATATATAGGAAAATCATTTTTTTAATATGGACCAAAACAATCAGAGTTTTAACTAAAAGGAAAACCGTGTTCTATTATTTTCACGCTTCCTCTTTGTCACGTTTCATTAAACATTAAGATTACTTTGAAATGGTAAAACAAATGCTAGACCTTGCCAAACGAAATACAAATGCAGTATGTCTCCTGATGGAGGCTTTGCTGTAGAGCTCAAAGATCCTCAAGAGCCTTTTGAGAGAGGAACACAATGAGAACCATCTATTAAAAAGTCTTCTCGGACTGTTTCTCTGCTGTTCCAGACCACTTTTGCTTGATAATTAATGCTCCATATTTTTTTTTTCATCTGATGTAGCTGGCAGAAGCCCTGAGCCAACCACTTCATCAGATGCATCTATTTCACTAAAAAAACCCAAAACAAACAAAACCACCCAAAACAACAACAACAAAAAGCGCAACCCCAAGGCACAGTTTGGTAGAAGTTCTTGAATTTTGGATTGGGGCTGTTGGCACAAAGAAGGGGCACACAGAACTGCATGGGGCTAGGTGGCTTGGGAGAGTTAATCGTGGTGTTATTTTACACATCTACAACACTTTTATTGTGCAGTAACTCATGAGTTATGGGTCCTCTGCAATTGCAAAATAAATCCTTTAATTAACCACCTAGTCAGAAACAATTTAACCTCCTCAGTGTATCTCATAAACTACATTAGCCCCAGATTTATTTAGAATAGTGTTGTGCAAGTGTGATCTATTTACATTAAGAAGTACATGCCCTTTGTTATGTCGAGTATACTGGGACAAGGAAACACAAATCTATTTTATATAGTTTCATCCATGGCTTTTAATGATTTTACTGAGTGTTTCCCACATAGAAGCAAATGCATTTTTCCACAAAGTGTTACGTGAAAGCAGGCAGGATGACAACTATTTCATGTGTACAGGTAGCTTCAAGTTTCTGTATTCATTGCTTCTTGTTAAGGACTATTTCACAGACAACAGTGTTAGAGAGAAACCTTACTCTCCTCATATGTCCAGTGAAGTCAAACTATACAGTGGCATCTTGACAAGCAATGATTCTCTTTCTTGAATGCTAAAGGGTTTGTTTCTGTCTTTCAACAGAGGTGTGAACACAAGGCTAGTCAGTGTAATAAATCTTACAGGCTGCCAGAAATAGAACATGCTTTGTGGTTTATGAGTTTAAGAACATTAAAGAAGTTCAAGAGAGTTCCTCTTTTAATGTAACCACGTAGAAAAGCTGACAAAAATAAGAAGTCATAAAGGAGGCTGAATGAGGTGCCAAAAGCACTAATGAATGGATGTAGAACAATCAGCTTTGTGTTTCACAAAAATGTTTCAGCAGTCATGTTGGACTGATGGACCAGTTTGCTTTTTGGATGATTTTCATACCGACCCACAGAGTCTTGATGCCTCTTCACAGCGTGGTGGTATGGATGCTCCTGCTGCTTGCCCTGTACCAGGCAGCAGCAAACATCAATTACATTTGTAACACCTGAATTCTTTCCCTCAGATTCTCCTTAAAAAGAAGATTTTTCTCTGGACTGTGAGTTGGCAAGAGCAATAGCGATCATGTAGAGGAGAAATTTGTTAACTGTCACATTTCCTTCCATGGAGCAAAAGACTTTCTCAAGGTCCTCATTTTGTCCCATACTGATATGCAGCGCTGTTGGGCCGCAGCAAGGCTGGGCACTTGGCTTGCCAGTGCCAGCAGAGGTGGCATGGAGGTCACCTGGAGTCAGGGAAGTCCTCTGCCAGACCCTTCTGGAAAACTGCTTTTCAGGAAGATGGTTGGGGATCAGACGGGATTGGATTACAGGCAGTGATTGCTCTTCAGGCATCTCAGCCTTCAGCCACGCCGAAGTGCAGGCACAACCAGCTGCAAGACGTCAGCAGGGTGCTGGGGATCGGGACCGCTGAGCACGCTGTCCTGCCCGGGGCTTGCTCTGCTGCAGCCCCCCGTGATGCAGTGCCTGGGGCTCGGTGGTGCGTTTGAGTCCTGGTTAGTTAGTCCTGTGTCTGAGCTAGTGCTCGTTGTCTGTTTGGGGACCCCAAAGTGACCAGTCTTAACTTAAGATCTGCCAGCCTGACCCTCAGACAGCAGAATGGTGGGCTCAGCTGGGAGCCCATCTTCTTCCACGGGAGAGGCCGGAGTGGACTGGGGTGGGAGCGCAGGAGATGGTGCCATGGGTCATCACAGGCCCGCTGCTTTGAAAAAATAAAGCATTTGAAGAATACTCTGCAATATACAGATTGTGCAGTGGCAATGCTCCCTGGAAATAGGCCAGAACATCACACAACTGTGTTAATCTCCAGCAAATATATCAAAAAACCTACCATATTATTCAAGCTCTGGCCTATGAGAAAGCCAGGCACAAGGATTGCAGTTCATGTTTTTGTTTGTAGAAACAAAAGCTAACAGGCTGTCACAAAATTGTTGAGAAACCTAGTTAGCAGGAATCAAAAAAAGCCACCAAGTTGTGGAGTGCGGCAGGCTAATGACATAAGGCCTGGCCCTCCAAGTGATCTGTTAGCAGATGATGGATGAATGTGCACCTCACTCGGCAGCGCCACCAGCCTTGCTCCATTCTTGAATATCTGTCAAGATGTTAAGTGGACGACTGCAATCAGCAGTGAAATAAGACCTGTGTAATCTGATGTTCCACTTAGAAAAGAAAACAAAATTCCTACCACCTAATATGAGACTACACCAGCCAACACACAAAGGCCTTTCAAGCAGGCTAGGTATCTGATAAAATCTTTACACCTCATTATCATTTGTAATTTAGAGATATGGGTACAGCTGTGTCTACAAACAGTGCATGATGACATTTCCAGGGATTTTTATCTGTGGCTGTTTCCAGTGAACAGCTCTTCATTCATATGTGTACTTTTATATTCCTTTTAATGTGTTCTTGTATTCAAACTTTATCTTGCTGAGGAGGACAGGCTGCCTGTTAAAAATGACCCTTCAGTAAGAATTGACATAGATTAGCAAAAAAGGCAGCCTTCTAGTTCTCTGCAATGGAAGTTCACTTTTGGTTAATTCTATTTAGTCAAATTGTTTTCTAGAAGGTGACAAGAAATGGAGAATTTGTCGTCTTTAGGTGCAGAAATGTTCTTCCTGAGGAGAATGTGAGATTAAAAACAACATTAAGAATGGTAGTTGAAGTGCAGTTTTGAGTAAATACCTAGGACGGGAGAGCCCAGAAACAACATCAAGCTTTGTTGCTGTTTAATCTGAGCCTTCCTGAGTGCCTTCACTCATGTAGCTTTGGATTACAGGGGATATTAGCAGATGCAATTGAACGCACAGCAGTTTGCTGTGGGAAGGCAATCAGCTGTGTAAGCACCTTGGCTTCCTCAGCATTATAATAGAGGTATGCAGGATGGATGTTGAGGCTGGAGAAGGTGCACCTAGAGGATTAACTCAATGCTTCAGCAGAAAGCACTCTGAAGTAGAAATGTTCATACAGCTCAGTCCTGACCAGAACATACCCTTGATGACTTGATGGTGCCCGGCCAGCTTCCATGCTTGGTTGCCTCCGTGCAGACTTCATGGGATACCGTGGAGGGGAAGCCCTCTACGCATGCGGGAGCATGTCCCTGGGTGCGGAGTACTGCTGCGCCCTCGCTGTGTGGCTGGGATTGGTGGTGCCCCACCTGGAGCAGCCAGGCTGCATCTCCCCTTCTGTGTCTCCGCTCCTTTCTAAGGGAGATCAGGGTGCGGAGAAGGATGCTTTATTTCCAGGGCTTATCCCAGAAAGCAGCTGGGAGACAGTCAAGGCACAGCCCCATGGAAGCCCTGTGGAGCTCGCCATCCCACTGCGTAGGCACAGCTCCCGTGCGCAGTGCTCTTTGTGCTCCTGGCACAGCGCTGGATGCCATGCCTGGCATGTCACACAGATCAGCAGTTACTGACACTGCGACATGGTTCCTCCCTCTCCTCCCCTGCACTGAAGCACAGATGTTACTCTGCTTCTCTGGGATGCCCAATCTCATTCTTCAAAGGGACGCTCTCTTTTTTTAGAGTGTACGTCTGGGCAAAACAGGCATGAGTCACAGAAGTCCCGCTCTGCTCTCCTGCCAGCCTCTCCTCGGTCTGCGTTCTGTGCTGTCGGACCCAGGCTTTGACCTGCTCCCGCAGCCGAGGGCTGGGAGCCCCCGGGAGGAAGGAGGCACGGCTCTGGGACAAGGCAGTGAGCGTCTGGCACAAGGGCAGTGAGGAGTCTTGGAAACCTCGGGTCATTCCTGTTTCCGTGGCTCCCCATTGGTGGCAGAGGTAGCATTAGAGTACAAGTTATCCACAAAATTGCAGAGACGCTTTTGTGCGGAGGAGCCTCTCGGCATGGGTGTCAGGCAGGGCAGGGTCCTGGAGACCCCCGCGGAGTCTGGGCGTTTGTGAGGTTCATGAAGTGACTGCCCACACAGCAACCGCGTTGGCTGTGACCGTTGTGTGCTCAGCGAAGAAGTCCTTCTCTCTTGTGCTGTAAATCCAAAGGGACGTATCCTGTGGTTACTAGGCAGGTCCCACCGCAGCTGAAGTCAGTCTGAGCTCAGCTACCACGGAGGGCACATCCTTCAGCAGCGTGTGCGAAGGGTGCCGAGCACCTTGGCTGGGTTTTATTTTGCAGATTTGTTTTGAAAAGCTACATGTAGTTTGATCTATGAAGTTTAAAATAATAGTCGAGAAATATTCCAGTGACACATACGTGACCATAATTTCTAATAATATTAATGAAATTTTAAGCAGTGCAGAACTCCCTGTAATAGATGAGAGCTCTCCTTTATTCAAGCTGTCTTTACAGCATTTTGCTCCTTTACTCTCCCAATGTGAGCTGACTGTGGTTTTAGTATTATAGTCATAAATAAAAAGGAGAGATTGCAGAACACTTTATGGAATTCTTTCTTGCCAAAGACATTGATTCCAGCCTGATTCAAATACTGGAAATCAAGCAGCAATAAAAATTACTATTATTGTTGTTACCTTAGAAATGTCATGTGATTCTAAAAGGCAAGATCTTAAACAATAAAGACCCCAGTAGCCACGCAGTATTCCTCATCTCCCTTCAAGCTGCAGATACTCCCAAATTCTCGGTGTCCTGTGCGCAGAGGCTCAGCCCGGTGCAGTGCAGTTCCTACGCACTGATGTGACCCTTCGTGATATACCATCTAGTGGAGTCCAGATGTGTCGTGCATATTGTATCGTGTCACTTGCTAGTCTTGAGTGTTGTGTTTTTAAAATGCCATGACTGATGTGGCCCAGTTTGTTTCTTGAAAGCCAAGAGTGCTGCTTATAGTGTACAGCTGATATACCATCTAGCCCTTTTGTAACACTTTCTTCTTCCGTGTGTCCTAACTTTTTTTTAAAATTAGTTTGACCATCTTCAGGCCCCTGTTGTACAGCCCCTGTCACTGTGGACATGCCCATAACTTGCCATTTTCCTTGTGTAACTGGAAGGGACAAGTAGAGATCTAAAATTTAACTGAAAATGGTGGTTGAAATACCTATATTGCATTTGTTGTATAAAAAGATAGTTCTTGACCCCATAGTTATTTAAGCTGGTCTATTTATTATTATCTCTGGACAATTTCACTGAGAAAAGGAATCGGAAGGAAGACTGTTTAAAGAGAAAGGGAAGGAAGGAAGAAAGAAGGGAAAGGATGGAGGATTGGAGCAAGGGGAGAATACAGGTTAGATGGGCATAGGTAGTGATTAATAAAGATGATGATGCTTTTCCAGGCACTGATGCAGAAAGGCTGGAGCAGGACTCCTTACGGGGCTGCAGTCCTGGGAAAGAGGATCAGTTTTGTTGCACAGAAAGCTTACGGTGGGTTGCTGCTGTTCTGTTACTAGTATCTCTGCCTAGCATGATGTTTAAAGGCTCAAATCCTTCAGCTTTCTGGGCTGAAAATAGTCTGTGCGCTGTTTCAGGCAACACAAGACAATGTACCTTGAAACTGCCTAATGCTGTAGAAAATTGCTAGTTCAACAAAACAGAGCCCCTTGAAAAATCAGCTAATGCTTCATTATGCCTTCCTGGGTCCCTTTTGACCCTGTTTACAAGAGCAACACCTTCCCACAGAACAGTGGCAGCTCAGGGGTGTCTGCTGTGGCTGCCTCCCTGGGCC
>NW_010538032.1:0-12847 GCF_000687285.1 Phaethon lepturus | reverse complement strand
GGCAGAAATGCTGAAGAGCTTCTCCTACAGCCACTCAACAAAGTGCTGCATCAGGGGTTGCAAGTCTGCAGCAAAGTTTGGTCTAGTGTCCTGGACAGGGGGAACCCAGAGGCTGAGGGATCTTCGATATTCCTTTTATTCCCCTTGCCCACCCTATTCCCCTGCTGCTACCGAAGGAGGCATGCACGGGGGGTTGAGGGAGGGTCCTCAACAGGCGCTGGCATCAGCGTGTTCTCGGTGCAGGCATTATTTCGCCATTTAGTTGGTGCTAAGGGAGTCACCTGCGCTACAGCCGTAAGAGAAGAATTTGTAGCTGAACCAGTAATACACTTCATCTTATGTTAGATTGGTGTAGGTTTATGTTGGGTTGGCAAAAGCACTGTCCTTTGGATTAGGTGCTAACCTGCAGTATCACGCTAACTGGGAGACAGGCTGCCAGTCGTTAAGTGGTGAAGTACGTGTTATGTAGCACAAGGAAAGCCAGCCTCTATCGCTCCTCCTATTATTTGTATTGTGGCAGTTTCTGAGGGCCCTGTCTAGGTCATGGTTAGGTGCTGTCCTGGTGGTAAAAGCTTAGGCACGGACCCTTAAACACCTGATAGCTCTGAGTGTCTCTACTTTTAGTAAAACACAGGCAAACCCCTATACATACAGTCTTCGTGATTTAGCAATGATAAAGAATATGATAATATGCACACCACATAGCTCATCAGGCCATAAAAAAATAGGTTAACAAAGGTTACTGAGTAAAGAAACTATATATGTAAATGAAAAAACAAGCATAGCCAGTATGTGCGTAAATATGTTCCAGGCAAAAAATATAGGGACTCCTATAGAAAGAGAATTACAGAATTTCATACTTTGTGGGAGAATAAAATTTCACTGGGACGTGTCAGCCTTTCTCAAGGAAACAGGAAAGTCAGAGCAGCAGAAACAACTGCTATGGTGATTCCATCTATATTATCATCTGTCTGATAAACTACCTAAGCAGGAATACCTGGGTGGTCATGGGTGTCCTAAAGAAACAGATGAGAGAGATGAAATAAGATGCACGGCTGCAGTTCCCATTGCTGCTTTAGCTACAGAAGGAGCATGAGAATACTCGAATTTGAAAGGAGCATAAAAATACTCAAACCCAGCATGACACTTCATGCATTTCTGGAGTAGTGTAAAGGGCCTCCACATCATTGAAAGTCAGGCAACATAAAAGGTGCTTGGGCCTTTCTGAAAGGAGGTGGGGAGCCTGTGGCTGTGTTGATAGACTTAAGCCCCTTCCAGCCTCTCTGCAGCTGGGTAAATCTCCCTAGGATTGGGCTGGCTAACAGAAATATTGGCATTCCTCAGTGCTGGGTGAGTGAGTACAACTGATTCATTTCTTTGCTCTGCAGAGTAATTCTAAGCAGCTTCTTTTTAACTGAAAGGATCAAAGTCCCCAAATGAGAATGTGGTGAACTTGATACTTCTCCACAAGCCCAATAGGCATGGACAATATACATTCTGTAACCGAAACCTTTTGGGGTTTGTGTAATACAATACCCTTTCTGTAACCCCCACCCTTTTCTCCATCCTCGTGACCCTGCTGCAGCTAAGGGACCGGACAGTAGAAAAACATGTCAAGCATGAAAAGCAGCAACTTGAGGGCAAACATGACCCCTCTGCTGCTAGTTACTGAACTTCTGAAAGTACATCAAGCAAGCAGAATCAGCTAAAAAGGGAGGCCAGGGACACCTCATGTTGTGCAAGATGGGAGGTTAGGTCTTTGCTCTTTAGAACTAAAGTGTTTTGTTTTAATCATGGGGAGAGCTGCTGGCTTGGCACTGTGAAATAGATTTAGAAATCCTGAGGAAGGAGGAATTTCTCAAAACAGTAAGGAAAACAAAAGTCAGCAACAGAAAAGAATTGGCCAGCATTTTTACAACAGGAAATGTGGAGGATACTGAAAAGAGAAAATTAATGACACTGGGAGTATGATCCTGTTAGCTGTTACTGTTGACACCTCATCATTTCCAGACTAAAATGCCAGCTAAGGCCATGTTTCACTTGACACTGACTTAGGTCATCTTTGCCTTGCTCAGAGAAAAAGAAACATCGAGCAAGAGATTGAAACTCTATAATAAAAATGGAGCACATCATGAGAAACTCCTTTACGTTTGGAATCGGATCAGCAGCCACAACATGGCTGCTGCAAAAACTCTGTACGTTGATTGCACCAAATATTTTGCTGCATTTTATTTTCTGAGATAGAATAAATGTTCCATTTTGAGCAGTGGAAAATGCTAGCTATACCTATTTTAAACACCAGTGTAATGTTTTATAGCCCATAGAGGGATAATTACAAAGTACAAAATCACAGATTTTATAGCAGATTTTCCCAGGAGTGCAGTTAGGAAAACAGTATGTGTCATGTAGCCAATTTAGATAATGATTCTGATAAAGATAAACTGAATTGTTTATAATAAGTAATTGGGTCTACAAAGGCCCAAATGACACAGACGAGTACACAAGCTTAGAGGCACAGGAACTGCAGTCCAGATCATGTGGATTCGCTCCCGCTTCCCAACTGCGATGCCTCTGCCCGGAATGTGTTTGGCTTGGGTCTGATGCTGGGGCTGATCTTTGTAATGCAGTTAACTTTCTGAAGAATACTAAAGATTATAAACAGTTCAAAAGTTTTCTGTTGCTGAGATTCCAAGGTGGTGGCTCTTGCAAGGGGACTGTGCTGGGAGGAAGCGTGCTTAGGGAAGGCGAAGCAGCCGATTCCCATTTGGCAGCTGAACTGGGAGAGACACACGGAAGTCTGAAAATGGGAGAGAAAAGCCCCAGCTCCCTTGCTCCTGAGGAAGCCCTAGGGCTCGTTCAGAGCTGAGCCACGAAGAATACTGGCCTGGTAAATATACAGTGGCACTTTACCACAGGCAGGAGATTACTTGTTGAGTAGATTATCTCTCTTGAGATAAGACAAAATCCTTCAGACTCAAGTGGAGTATCTTGCCTAGCCTATTAGTAGATGACAAGATGCAGTTTGGGCCCAGTAAGCCCCTATCAATCACAAGATGAAGTAAAGCCCTAATTATCATTTAATTGCTGCCTTCAGCTTGAGCTGCCCTTCTTCAGAGCTTTCTGCGTCCATTTGAGATTAGGTTGTGCTAAAATGAGAACGGTAAAGGGCCTGGCAAAGGTGTGAAATTCCCTGGGTAACTGAATTAATGGCAGTGTGTTCCTGCTGCTGGGGGGTTTCTGTTCTCTATGAAGACAGAATGAGTGAGGGCAAAAGGACATAATGGGGAACTGGCAGCGATAGCTCTCAGCCATTTGTTCACAAAAAGAATGAGATAGAACATGCTGGTTTGGCCAAACTTGAGGGGAACAAAGGAAATACCACTCACGAACATTGTAAACTGTTTTGTTGAATAAGAAAAAGTAGTGATATGTCCATGCAGGCCTGTGCAGTTGAGTACAAGCTGCAGAATATGAGCTTTGGTAACTGCAGTTTTTCTTTTCTACATTATTCTTCTAGGGCATTTTGAATTTATTAACATATAGGTTGGGATATTTGGGATTTGGTTTGGTTTAGTGTTTAAGTAAGGCTTGTTGTTGATCTGTTTTCAAACGCTCTGCATGGCAGGTGTGTTTTCTAAGTAAATTGCAGGAGCAGGACAGTGTTTCTCATGATGAAACTCTTAACAGCAGTCCTGACACTGACATTCATCATTAAGACACTTGTCTACACTGTGTAACTTTGCAACATCAAATCCAGTTTCAAAGATAATTACAGGCCATTAGTACCTGACACATGGTGCTTAATAACAGAGTAAATATTGTGGTGATCTTTGGAAATGCATAAATAAATAGATAAATACACAAAATAGAGTTGTCTGCCTTTAAAACTGAGCTCTTAAAACTGGTATTGCCTGAGAAACAGGCATAGTTGGAACTGGTCATTTAACCTCTTTAGATGAAAGACATAGTTCTATGAATGCATCGTTTTACCAGTCTGCCTGGCAAGCAAATGCTACTCTTCCTCAAGAGGTATCGCACGGTACCTGTTTGCAGTGCCCTGGAACAAGGTGAGCTGTACAAACTTAATACCTGGGAGCACAGGTCCAGCTCTTCCATGGTGGTTGGGTTCCAGCAGTCAAATATCAGGAAGCCTTACGAGTATTTCCAGAAAATATTCCATTAATAGCTTGACAGAGTTTTAAAGCATACCTCTTCTCATTTAAAATAAACCTGAGTGTTCCCAACAATGTCGTTGGAATTCTTTTAAAACCCTTCATAGAGACAGTGCTCAATGCCTTTTACACACATTCATTTATCCACTTAATGTCAAGTTCAGAGTCCTCCTTGTCCCTGCCTAAAGACTCTACTACTCTTACCCACATGGCTTACAAGCCTATCCTTGGTGATGTAGGTAGAACAGATTTTCCACTTTAGGTGGTCGTGCTCGGAGATGAGCAGATTTCTCTGAAGCGGCAGTATCTGGGCTGAAGGCCAGGAGCGTTGCTGTTCGGGCGGTCCGGGGAAGTGCTGAGCCGTTGCTGATACCGAAGCAGCCCTGCAGGCTTTGGATGGCCTGTGATGGGGCAGCGAGTCAGGGAACAGCACGGCATCCCTTGAGATTATCCTTCTCTTACGCGCTTGCTTCAACAGAGCAAATACTTCTCTTAGAACTGACTTCAGGCCACAAAATCTAAGGATTAGGAGACTTTTGTCGGGTAGATAAGTGTGTACATCACAGCCTGTGCAGGATGCCTCTGGGCGCTGGGGTAGCCAGCTGCTTAGAGCATGTGGAGATGAAATCTGCCTACCTGCAGAAGCTTTGAGACTAAGACTGCCGTTCTTGCACAAGACCATTAAGTACCGTTTAACATATTAAGACAGGAGGAGGAAGTAGACTTGCCTAGACAGAAATTCTTCTTTAGAAACAAAATAAACTTGGTGCTAGAAACAGAGCTGAAAGGATGTCTGAATCCTCTTTTTTGGCAGAATATTCATTTTACCTCACCTCTGTCAATGTAACTGTAAAAGGCAAAGGACAGAACTGAAGCAGTCATCTGCCAGAGACTTCATTATGGCTTTTTTTCTTTTCAAAATGTCCAGTTTAACTAACAGAGCTTGTTATGGCTATCTTGCTGTATTTCTCAGATGCTTGAGAAAGTTTCCATGCTGAGACTTTGTGTAGATAGATTTAGGCAATAATAGTTTTTGCAGCCTGGTCATAAATCATATAAAATTAAGGCTCATAACAGGAGAGCTGCCATTGCCTTATCTGTAACACTGTAATGGTCTGTTAAGTCATTCCTTTAGTTAAGGAATTACAGTAAACAACACCTTAGCTACTACTGCTGTACAATACGTGCTTATAAATTATAACAATGTTCCTTCATCACATTTTCTACTGTAGGATCTAAAGTGCTTGACAGCAGGATCAGGAACAGCATAAGAGCAGGGCAGGCATGTAATGAACCGAGTACAACATGGAATGATGTCTCCATTTCAGTAAATATGTGGCCCAGGGACCTCCTGATCCAGGTGTTTTAATAAATATTTTAAAAGAGCATGTTCTGTCTTTTTACGCTTGGCAAATCCAAACAAAGTACCAAGAGTTTTTAGGGTGCTGCAATATCAAAAAATAAAGTACCGTTCTTTTCAGTAGCATACTAATGAAGTGGAAGTGTCGACTTAGCAATGTTAAGCATAAGCAGGACATGCTCCCTCTGCAGTCATCAGGGTTTTTAAGTGTCTTGTTGCATTGAGTTTGACTGCATGAAGTTGCTTTGTGGCTTGACAGAACATCCTTGGAAAGGGCAGTGATCTGAATGCTGTGTGCTGAGCACTGAAGAGACTCCCAAATTACGATCAAAGCAAGAAATAAGAGTTATGTAGTGACTCTGGCAGGTAAAAACACCAGAAGACTGATGATTATTTCACTTTCAATAGATCACATGAAATTCTGCTTGCTCCTGGGAAAGCAAGGATTGGTCAGCAGTTTTCAGACTGGTGCGTGCAGTCTGCACGGGTCATGCAGAGAGATTGTGTCCTCTGAGCTTCTACATGCCCACAGTGTCACCACACAAAAGCAGGAATTTAGAACGCTCCAGTGTGCTTTAAGGTCTCCAAATACATCTCTGGTTTGTTGTGGAGAAGTTTTGCCGTAATGAATCAGAAGTATATACTGCCTCAGCTCTCTAGTCCCACATCCTCCGATCCCTGCAAGCTTTGAAAGCTGATGGCGTATTACCTCAAGGCATTCACTGCAGGTACAGCACAGCCCCTGTTGTGTCTTTGAGCTGCAGGTTGTGTTTAGCCCTTTTATCTCTCTCACCTTGCCTCAGACTTGGGGAAGCGTGGCTGTTGCACTCAAAATCCTTCTCTGGGGAATCACTTTATCCACACAGCAAAAGGCCCTTGGAGAAGCGAGAAAAGCTTGACCGAGCAAATTCAAGCCTTCTCTGGGATGCGTGGCAGAAGCTGTGAATCCAAGTGAAACACCCCAAGCTGCCCGTACGTACACGGCTTCTGCTGCTCGCTGCCTTGTGGGGGGGAGCGGGTACCCGCACGCCCTCCGAGCAGGGCGAAGGATGGGCCGGCTGAGCGCGAGCGCAGCAGACGGGGTGGGCTGCTGCACCCGCGGCTCGGTTCACGTGGAAGCACCTTCTCGCCAGCACAGGCAACCTGCGTGGCCGCGGACGCCGGTACGCCAGCACGCCAGCGTGCTTTAAAGCATCGGGCTTGGCTGAACGCTCAGTGGGGTTTTACTTTCTGGAAAGTAAAAAAACACCACCTTCCACCCTGGCTTCCTTCGCCTCCCCTTGCAGACTCAACTGCAAAACGTGCCTTCGCCTGCGTGCCTGGTGGGCTGAGGGGCAGGATTCTGTGTTCAGGGGCTGGTGCCCTGTGATGATACTCAGCGAGAGCCTTCTGAGAATAGGGATAGATCCACAAGTTACAAATAAGGGATTAGGATTTTGTCCTTTTTAGACTAAGCTGTTTCGGTAGACTTAAGTGTTATGTAAGTTTTAGGTAGACGGAGTGGATCAATGTTTTAGGAATATTTAGGAACATTTTAGGTCTACTTAGGACTTCAGTTAAAGAGATTTATTCTAGCTTTAGCTACAGCATCTCAAGAACTTGTATAATATATTGTCTCTCTTACGAATGTAAACCATGTGGCATAGGTCTTCACCACTAATTCAGAAGAGACCTGTCTTTTAAATGCCCGTATTATTTTAGTAGCTAATGCTCCTTAAAAAAAATCTTGGCACAGATTTGAAAAATAATCATAAAGGGGAACGTAAGAGAGAAGTTGTGAAAGAAGGTCATTCTACGTGCTGGTATACTGGCATTTCAGGGCTTAATATAGTGGTCGTCAAACCTCCTGCAGTCTAATTACTGGGAGATGATTAACTGTAGCGCATGTATTAATGTTGCAAAGATATGTTTGAATCTTTTTAGATGTAAACCAATGGGTTTGGGTCTAGCGTGAAAGCCAAAGAGTAACAAACATGGCTATTTAATTGGCTGACTTTTGGGGCAGATTTTGTACTTATATATTCACTTTACTTTGGTGCTGGTGAGGAAAATTGCACTTATAAGAGCAAAATGTGATTAGAAATATAGCTTTTGTTTGTTTTGCAGCTACTATGATGTAAAACTGAAAAACATTTCTTATCTATCTGTCTATCCATCCCTCCCTTGTGCTATTTTTTTCTGCTCCAGCTCCTTGAATTTTTTTTAATAATTGTTTATTTCTCAAGAATTCTGATGGAAATTTTTCTTAACTCACAGAATTTTTTCATTTCATCAAAAGTAATTTCTTTCACTCGGAGCCTGATTTGCTTACAAAAACAACAACAATTTCTCATACTTTTCCTAAATAATAAAATAAATAGACCATAATGGTGAATAAGGAGTTTACATTCCCAGTGGAAAGAATACATCTGTGGAGATGAGTTTCATTAAACTGTTAACTGAAACAGTGACTTTTAAAATTGATTCCATCTTTAGCCAGTGTAGTCAGTGCTCTCCTGAAGACTGTATTTATGAAGCATTCTTTATTTAAGATAAGCAAAAAACATAAAAGGAGGCTTCCTCAGCCTCTTTTGCTGTCTCTGGGTCAACATCTCAACCTCTTGATTAGATTTGGAACCTACTAATTAGATATAATTCATTACCTGCAAAAATGAGATCAGAAATCAAGAGCTGCTTTTCAGAATAAGGCGATCTTTCCCCTCATCCATCATGGCTATAAGTAACCAATTTAAAGTCAGACAAATGCATAACCAGCATTATTACCTTGTCATAACTAGTTAGGGAGAAAGACCTGGAATAGGCTGGCATTATAAATGGTTTTTATCACATTATTTTGCAGTTATTTGTCAGGCACTTTGCTTAAGATAAATGTAGAACAATAATCAGATTCTAAAACTGAACGGTGGACAAGATTTTGTTAATTGCAAAACCACTTCTGCAGACAGAACTCTGTAGTGGGGCACAATTTATAAATTTCCTTATGGAGAAATTGCAGTGAGCATATCCCCACGTTTGGACTTGAAGGTCTAATAGGCCAAAAAATAGGAAAGGGGGTCCTCTCCATCTGAAACGCTGTGAAGTCTCATAGCAGTCAGTGGCACTGCTCGTGTCCCAGTAGGACTGCTGAGCCAAGTGACCAGAGAGGAGTTCTTCAGCTCTTGGTTGTTCTTAAAGTGTACTGATCTTAATGCAATATACTCCGTAATTCATGGAAAGGAGTCTTGCAACAAGGTAGAAGAGATCCTCCTGCTGTAGGAAGCTTCTCAGAAGTGCAAACAGGTTCCTAATGTTGGATTTTTGGTAATCACAAGTATCAGTGGTGTGCTTTCTCTGATAGAAGGCAGCACGTGATTAAATCCTAATTGCATTGAGATTTTTATTGTGACATCAGCTTCAGAGAGTGACCAATATGGTCACATATATGACCACATAGTGGCAGCTATAGTGCCACCCTCTCCTGAGTAGCTGTGATTTTTCCCTATGACTTAAGTAACCCGGGATTTAAACTTGTGTTTTAACAAGGCTGACTGAAGGGAATATAAGGGTGAGGTTCTAGCAACATAAATCCCAAACAACTCTCTCAGCTCTACTTACATTTAGACATGGAGTGACTTCAAATTTAAAATCCTGCTGTGGACAACAGTATCAGACCATGAATTCTGCAAGTGTTTTAATGACCATTGGAAACCACTCTTAAAATTTGGAGAGTTCAGATGTGGAGGAAGGTTTCTTCAAGCTTGCCAAGTGAGGCCAGAACAGCCAAAGTGAGGTGAGATGGAGAGCTCGAGAGTGGGGAACTTGCATTAAGGACTAGTGTTCCCCTTTGTTAGGGGAGAAAAGTCTTCACACATCCTCTGATAATAAAAGCATTCTGTTTTGTGTTCAGTTGAAGCATAAAAGGGTACAGTTTTAAAAGTAACAGAATTACTACAGTGTGGCTGTGGTGAAGGAGAACACCATTCTGGTGTCTAAGGATGCAGAGTTACTCAACTATGGTGCAGTACTAAAATGCACACAGAAGTCATGAAGTCAACAGTTTTGATTAACTGTAAATCCAGGTTTTCATTACACTCCTCTCCCTCCACCCCCCCGTAGGTAGGTAAGAACAATAGCTTGATTTTGATCTCAGCTGCAGCACAAGTAAGATTTCAGCTGAAGTTATTTACTAAATTATTTATCTTATTCATTGATAATTCTTATCTTATTGAAAAACAATTATGTGTTTTACGTACCATTAGCAGAGTACCATGTAGGTACATCTTACTACAGAAAAAAATGCTTAAGGAATATTTACTGTCTGGGGTTCCTTTTGGTTTTCATAAAGCCATGTCTAATTGAAAGTCTTAATATAATTGCAACTTAAAGGAAAATGTAGCAGGAGTAGGGAGACTTGCAAATGATAGGCCTTTAGAACTTGAATTATTCTTCCATCATCTCAAAGATTAAGTCATTACTAGGCAAGGGGAAGAGGGGTTACTTTCCATTTTTTTTAAATTTCAGTGAAAAATTCATGCCTTCTGTCAGCCAGTGTCAGCACAGTAGTTATGTTCATTGAATCTGCTATAGAGGCGACTGCCAACGTCCAGCCTTCCATCCTGCTGCAGCCTTTAGGAACACAACAAAAGCGGTGGCGATTCTAATCAGATCCTACTCTGCGCAGCTTTGCGTTCGTGCTTCTGCCTGTAGCGCTGCTCAGCATGCATTTGTGTTTCCAAATAAATACATTCTGGAAGGCAAAGAAATGGTTCCATCTGATTTTTGCATTCCAGGTTCACTTTACGGGGCTGATCAAATGGCAGGCTTTAGCCAAATTTTCCTCTTTTTTCTGGTTAATGCAGTTTACGTGGCTGTAGCATGAAAAGACTTGACAAACTGTTAGCATTAATGTACTGAGCATAATGAACATCATCCACACAGCACATGGTGCTTGTCTGCTTATTGGTGAATTTAACGCACTTTAATTGCAGCGTTACTTACGTGATGGAGATGTAGCCCTCAGAGGGATCATTTGAGGGACGAATAATGTATTTGTGTAAGATTAAAAAAAAAACCCCAAACCAAACAACTAGCAGATAGTACTACTAGCTGTAGTAAATTATAGTTTAATAATTATTATCTAGATAGTACTTGGCTTAAAGTTAAAAAAGAGGCACTTCTGGAAAATAGGATAAAAGCTTGCCTGGAGCACAGCCATCGGGACTGTCTTTTGCAAGCTATACTGGTGGCGAGACATTCGCTAGAGCACCTGGGAATAAATTGAGTCTGCTGGGAGGAGAAAGTATCTACCCTCGGGGCATGTCAATGGAAATAGGAGGTGACAATGAGCCCGAGGCCTGCTCGGCCATATCACATGGGTCTCCCGATTCTATTGAAGGTATCGCACAGCAACCTGCCCTCTGAGCAAATCTGACACCTGGGAGGTTTTCTGTGCAAGTGGGAGGTGTAGGACCTTTACCCTCTAGCACAGAGCTGCTGCCGTAGGCGGTGGGATGCTGGTGGTGTTAGAACCTCCTTCTGTCTGTCATTTGTACCCTGAACATTGAATATCTTCCTCATTATTCATCCTACCACACTAGAAACAGCTGGTCTTCAAGGGAAATTACCTAATGAATCAACAATAAGGCTATTGTGTAGGCGTGACATTTCTGATAATAAATTATTGCTTTCAGGAGGTTGACCACACTTGTCAGGGTTTTGTGAGTTACAAATTCAGCTGCCTTGTCTTATGCTGTTTTACATAACTGACAGTGTAAAACCTTGACTGTAAGTTATTCCCTCAGCTCCTAGATCTATATCACAAAATTTCTTTCTTCATTTGTTCAGAATAATCTTTGGGCATTTCCAACCCATACTTTGAAATTATATTAATTTGTTTGAATTTATTATGTTCACTGTGTTGCATCTATCTTAGAATTAATTATTAATTTAAATATTTTTTTACTAGAAATGTAAACAGGCTGTAAATGTAAGGACTACATTTTTATTTCACTTAGATAAATGATGTGTTTGCATATTTCTTGTATGCTTGCACTTGGAGTAGTTTTTCAGAAACCCGTGGCATGGAGAAAGATCTAAATATTCCTTTCCTAGCTTTCAGAAATATCTGGATGTAACTAATTAATTTAAAAGTGCTTGGCCCATATGAAATATGCTTCAAAGATTATTATTTTGAAGCATGATTCTTTTTTTCACATGCAAGTGTTATTTGCCTTTTACTTTGTGTATCCAGGCATGTGACTAGTTAGTGATGAAAAACAAAAGTCTTTGCTCCCTCTTAGCTGAATGCAAATGATACTGAAATTCAGTCAGTATCTGCAACAAATTGTATGCTTTATCTCTGTGGAATTCTGTGGAACCAGTTCTTTAGCTTTTAGTACTGTAAGTCTTTTCATAAGTAGCCAACAAGTAGAAAAGGACAGCACTTTCGTTTTCTGCCAGATTTCTCGGGGGCAAAATGCATACTTGCAAATATGAATGAAGTAGGCTAAGGTAAGTCAAGCTGGAAAGGAAGTCGGTATTCTTATGCAAGTAGTTGTGGAAGTTAAAAATGAGATCTAAGGCAGGGAATACATGTTCTAGCAAGTATACTGGGTTTCAAGCACTCCCAGTGACTATTGTTACACTCATTTCTTTTCACAAGTAGTTGGTATCTAATTTCTGGACAGTGCTGCTGCTTCTACCTCCTATAGAGTAAGTTCTTCATTTAATGCAGTAGGGCACTTTAAGGTGTTATATAAGGCTCACTCTCACTCAAGCTCTGGTGGATTATTTTTTTTCTAAAGTAACAATTCAGATTTTCAAAAGGAAGAAGCTAACCAAAACCCGGTGTGCCTAAGAAGTGTCTTCTGACACTGCTCTCTGAGAACTAGGAAACCAGCTTCGCTCGGTGTTACCAGGGCGCTCTGAACTGGCGGCTTGTCCCGCTGTCCAGGGTTTTCAAGGAGGGGCAAGACTAAGTGAAGCAAAACTAATAATTATTGCCCTCAGCCCCCCGCTCCCACCTTCAAGCCCCCTAAACCCAGAAAGTCCCTGGGGAACCTGTGAAGTAAAATGTCCTCTGGGAGGATTGCACAAAATCTTGAGCACCCATCAGAGAGGTGCCTGGAGGCAGGAGCCTCTGCCTCGGGAAACACAAGCGTAGCAGCCGGAGCGCTGCGTTGGTCCCCTCCTGACCCCGGCCCTGGAGAGGTTTTTGAAGCCTGCCTTTTCAAGTCTTCCATAATTTTTGTTTCCTTTATATGTTGCACCCCATGTGAGGTGCTCCCGGGCGCCCGGAGCACTCGCGCCTCGTCGGCCGCCAGGGCAGTCACAGGCC
>NW_010538031.1:11525-22646 GCF_000687285.1 Phaethon lepturus | reverse complement strand
AATATAAATTTTATATCTTATCTTCATTCATATGCAACGATGGTCACTGGTCATTGGTCCATGGTCAGGATTTGGTTCGTTGTCTTACCATCTATTTCCTTGTGGCACTTCCGTAAACGAAAGTCTGACTAAACACCTTTTCAGATTAAGTTTCTCTGACAGGCATGATCTTTGTGATGTTATAACATCAGCCAAAAATAGATAGCAAAGTCAAAACTAAGGTTCTGGAGTTCCTGTCCCCACATCTTGTCCGTTTTTACTGTTTGCGCTCTGCTGCCCCAGTCATTATCTTTTACTTACTGAGATTTCTTTATCTCCCCTGATTCCTTAGACATTTCATAGCTACTGGTTAGATGCTATTACCATGTGACATGTTCAACCTTTAAAACAAATAATTTACTTTGAAAGTTGAAAACTGTTAGAATGATGAATTCAAATGTTTATCACCAAGTTCTTCAGGCCTAAAAATACTGTCAAACTCTAAAACATGCAAGTATAATAAAATTACAAGAAATGGATGGTTGTTCGCTCAGTCCTGTAATAGCCTGTCTGGAGGTGCTGTTTGCAAAATAGCATTTACAGCTTTTATCTGACAGCCACACTTGAAATAAGCAACAGATAGCACTGTGCTGCTACCCGCCATTCCCATTCATGTTTCCGTGGAAAAGAATGTCAGATCAGCTAAAGCTGGCAGCCAACGCCATACAGAGAAGAGAAGGAGCTCCGAGTAAGAAAAGTTCCCCAAATCGCAGAGCAGTGAAGGGGCACCAAAGCAACAAGCACTTCTGTTGCAAGAGAGCCTGAGGAACTGCTTGGCACAGTGGAGGACATTGAGTGAAAGAAAAATGGTACATAAATGTTTGTTTTCTGTCTTCGCTAGCCTGCAAAAGTGCTGCAAGAAAACATATAAACAGCTTTAGTTTAGCTACTAGTCTGAAAGAAGCTGGAAAAAATGCAGAAGCTTATGGTTCCACCAACCGTACAATGATGAAAAGATGAGTATTTACAGAGTCAGGCCTGGACTTGGGGAGATCGTTCCCTCTACCATAACCTCAAAGCCTCTCCACCACTTAGCTCAGATGAGAAGAGTTCTGTTACAGCATGTGCTGTTTCGGCTGGGATAGAGTCACAGCAGCTAGTATGGGGCTGTGTTTTGGATTTGTGCTGAAAACAGTGCTGATAGAGATGTTTTTGTTATTTTTGAGCAGTGCTTACACAGAGGCAAGGCTTTTTCTGCTTCTCACCCCACCCCACCAGCGAGTAGGCTGGAGGTGCACAAGAAGCTCGGAGGGGACACAGCTGGGACAGCTGACCCCAACTGACCAGAGGGGTATCCCAGACCGTATGGTGTCGTGCTCAGCATGTAAAGCTGGGGGAAGAAGAAGGAAGGGGAGGGATGTTGGAGTGATGGCGTTTGTCTTCCCAAGTAACCGTTATGCCCGACGGAGCCCTGCTTCCCTGGAGATGGCTGAACACCTGCCTGCCCATGGGGAGTGGTGAATGGATTCCTTGTTTTGCTTTGCTTGCATGCACGGCTTTTGCTTTCCCTATTGAACTGGCTTTACCTCAATCCCTGAGTTTTCTCTTTTACTCTTCTGATTCTCTCCCCCATCTCACTGGTGGGGAGTGAGCGAGCAGCTGCGTGGTGCTTAGTTGCTGGCTGGGGCTAAAGCACAAGAAGTAACCAGTCTGTTCAGGTACACGTAGGCGAGTAGTGCAACAGCGGACCACAAATACCCAGATTAGATCATGGGAAGAGAACAAGCCATGTCTGAATTCTCTTCCTTTTTGCATGGATTCTTCAGCTAACATGGATGCTTCTTGGAATTTTACTATTGTTTTTCTATTAAACAGCACCAACCCTCCCCTAATACCATTTTCAGGTGTCATACAGATTTGTTTTTTCAACGTCTGGCATTTTGGTTCTAGGCAGAGATAGCAGCAATGCCTCAGAAACTGAAACAAGGACCAGACTTTTTACCTCAAGTTCTTCCTTAAAATCAAATCATGGCTCTTGCATCACAGCTGAAAGGGCCTTTCTGCTAACAATAGTTTGAGACTGATGGTGTATGTTTGAATTTAATGGTAAGTTTAGTCATTTAATTCAGCATTGATTCTGGCTCTGAGCCTTGGAACTAGTAAGCAGCTAAAATCTAGTATTGTTGCTGTAACAGAATGAGATAAAAGCTGGACAGATTTCAAGTTTTCCCACCTACAACAAGTATGTTCTATCGTCCAGGAAAAAAAAAATAGTTTGGGATGTATTCTTGCAAAATGTTTGGATAGCTGCAAATGCTACGGAATTCACTAAGCAGAAAGATGCTAAAGACTATGTAGTATAAGCAACTGAGCTAAATATGCTAGCGTTATAATAAAAGGCAATTTTTGCACTTCATAGTTTTCATGTCATATTCAGAACAGCAAAACAATATTCTTACTGATTGTTCAGTGTGATTTCATTTGTACCTCCCAGTAAAGCTTTTGGGTAGGTTTGAGGGTTAAAATTATTTGATAGTGTTCAAAATCTCTTTTTCTGAAAGGAAGAAAGCAATCATTGCCTCTAACTGTAAACGCTCTATTACTTCTATGGTATTTAGGACACTAAAAGAAAAGAGCCCATAGAAAGGGGCCAGGGATTTTTAATGTCAGCACAAGAGAATGTCATTATTTGTTTCCTTTCAGTTAAAATCATCGAAAAATAAAGAATAACAAGTATTCATTGCTCCAATAACACTTTTTTCTTTTAAAAAGGGAAAATCATTCTATAGCTTCTCTGAATTTCTAGAAATATTCTACAAGAACCATGAGTAAACGAACATAAACAGCAGAGTGAATTTCTATTTAACATTAGCGTAATATGTTCTTAAACCCTATTTATTTCAATAAGGTTCAGTAAGGACTGGCTTTACGCTTTATGCGGCCAACAAAATCTTGGCATGCAGCTAAGCCTAGGCATGAAAAGTTTTCATGCCAGAAAATGTGAAATCCTACGTATAACTTCAAACTCAACGGTTAATTTCCCTAAAATTTAAATCCTGTTGAGAAACACAAAAAGCTTCCCAAAAAAATCTGATCATTCTGTAGCATGAAAATGTAATTCCCTAAACAAAGATGTGTGCTGCCCATTTCTAACTAGACTAGAATCTCAAAATTCTTGACACAATTGTCTTTCATTTAAGATAAGTTGAATAAGTTAAAGTCTCCCAGGCAATAGTTTAGAACTGTCTAGGATACTTAATGTTTTCTTCTCTTTTGCCTCTTCTTTACTCCCACTTAGTGACACAAAGTTTTGTTTCTACTAACCCCATATATTCCCTTTGTAGTATTTTTTACAAAGTCAATATCAAAGTCTTTTTTCAGGAAAAAAGGGAAGTTGAATTTGAACCTTCAGATTGTTGAAGTGTTGAAGCAACAACAGAGTAACAAGGCAGCAGACACTGTCAAAACATATATAAAGATAGAATTCTTCAGAGAGCTTTGTAAGAACAAAAAAAGAAAAAACTACTTGATGTTACAGTGGGACTTGATTTTTGTTTTAGATCAGGAAATATTGTTCCTGAAGAAACAGCATATCGATTTGTTAAATCTCTGATTTAAGACTAGCTTTTATAAATTAAAATGTGAATAGCATATTTTCTTTGTGAGTTAGGAAAGTCTTCAGGGAAAAGGGTCTTCTAAGAGACTTGGCAAGCATCAAAACATGCCCTATTTGTAAGATGTTTAGGCAAGAAACATTGGACATGTTAGTAGGAATTGGTGCTTTCTGGCAGGACAAGATGCATAGCCATACTAAACTACACATAACAATTCAGTTTTGAAAGATATGTCAGGGCAACTGCATCAGACCATCTTGTATTAAAGGAAAGAAATACTAGAAAAGTTAAAGAGCTACAAGAAGGCAACTAAGAAAATCTTCAGTATAGATGGTATAGATCAAAGGCAAGCAGGAAGCTAGACCTTCTTTTCACATTTTTTACTAAAAAAGACATTTTAAGCCAGAAGTAGTTCTTTCTTGAAGCAGAACAGTTTGATTCAGCACTTGAATCAAGATCAGAACTTATTTTTGTAACTAAGTCTCCCAAGGCCCAAAAATCTATTGTCTAGATAATGAGTTTTGTTCCACTGTTGTTCATTATCACAGATTGTTCCCATATTTCTTTGCAGCTCTGGCTTTAAGCATATGAGTACTTGCTATGCCCACGGTATGCATCTTTCTCTCCTAAATATGAATAACCAAGGTCCTGTCTGCATGTTAACTTGCATTTGTACCCGCTACAGGAATGACTAAGACTGAAGTATTTGGTTTGTAGTTGTCTCACCCTCTAGCGGCAGAGAGGCCTTAGTTCTCATGGATGAAGAAATGGAAGATAGATTTTTTTTTTCCTTCAAGTCAGCTGTGCTGTGTTGCCAATTTACAGCAAGCTGACTGATAAAGGACAGAATTTTTTTCTATAAAGCTGCAGATCATTGTCTTCAATATGTGTCCATCACTTCTAATGGAGCAATGCAAAATATGCTGGCCTGCAGGCACTGAAATGATTAAAAAGGTGCTAATGAAGGGTAGTTGTGTGCTCAGATGTACTCCTTCAGTTACAAGAAATGACTGCTGTTAAAGCCTTCCTATGCCACAACAATTAGTAGTATTATTATGCTACTGCCTGAAGACTAACAGAGATGGAAGCTCTATTTCCCTCTAAACTCAAATTCCCCATTGAATTTTCATTTAAAAAACAGAAGACAGACACCATCTTATTTCGATCCCCAAGAAAGACTTAAAAACATACAGCAAATTTTTTATTAAAATAGAATATAGGACAGATATTAGATGAAAATTTATTAAAATTTCCTTTCCTGCTTTTGAAAAAGAAGAGTATTGAGTAGCTTTGACTCTCACAAAAATTTGCCTGGTACTTCACAGAATTAGACCCTTTGAAACAGAATTAATTCAACCCTGAATCATTTAAGTTGGTGATTGTTTATTGCTATTTGGTATGTACAGTTGGACCAAAACAGAACAGAAGAAGCTTTAGTCTTTGCAAAGAAAATATGTGGCATTGCCAGTACTTACTCATAGGTAGATATTGACTTAATGGAGAACTCTGGAGATACTAGTCAGCTAGAAACCAGTTCAAAACACAATTTGTTTTATTAAAAAGGAAGGCCTTTGGTCGTATTTTAGAGGAGGATGTGGAGAGTACAAAACCACAGGGATCGGTAGTTTGCTTGCCAGTGTGCCAGCATATTTGTTTAAAGTTTTACTATTCTTAAGTTATTTTAAAAAATCATAGTTCTTACTTGTAAATATGCTGTTGCTGATAATCAGATAAAGTTCTACCATATCACATGAAGCTGTGACTTTAATTGATTAAAAATAAACATAGATTATGGTGCATCATTCTAATTGCCTACATTTCCCACTATGTTTCATTTTCTTACACTTCAGCCTCTTACAATTTGGCCGGCTTTGGCCAATTGGACTTTTTTCCCATGCTGATAAATATTTTTGAAAATTAGGGTACAGAAAGCTACAGTATTCTTGCTACACCCAAAAATTCTCCTGGCATTTTAAATGAGAAATCCTCCTAGTAGAGCACGGAAAAATTTACATCTAACCACATTTATAAGGACTATGAAGCATCCACAAGCAGCATGAAACCTTTATGGTTGCTCCAAACACCCGCATCATCAATGCATATAGGAATGTGAGCAACACTGAGATTCACTGAATGCTTGCAGAAAGCTTGCATTTTTGCAAGAATACCATCACAAATTTGCACAGCCATTTTGTAGATATAGCGATCAACAGTGTCTTCAGAAAGGCTTCTGGAGAAAGCAAACCTACAGAGAGAATAGCTCACGGTCACAGGGCCAAAGTTTTAGGCTCTGGAGTGAATCTGTCTTCAAAGTTTAACCTATTACCACACAGCTGGATAAGTCTGAAATCATGCAGCCTCACTGTCACACCATATGATCTAGGGTGCAAATGCTGCCTTGGGTACAGCTAGTTCACTTAACCTACTGCCCCACTTGTTGAATACTTTCTCAATTTTCTTATGTAGTTCAAAAGTGTCTAATAAAAATGTTTTACTTAATGTTTCCTCATACATAGGTCTCAAAGCATAGATAATGGGAAACAGATGACATTAACACATACAAGCAAACTCATTTTATATATATATATATATATATATATGTGAAGTAGCTTCCAGAAAAAGAAATTGAATTCTTGCGAGTGGGATGGGTTTAATTACACCACAGACTTTGATCCTGTTCACAATTCCAGTGTGAATTTGGGCAAAACTTCACTGAAATGATACAATTACAGGCAAAGGTAAAATAAGAAAAAGTGTTTCAAGATTCAGAGCTGCAGCATAAAAAGTCTGAGGAAAGAAGATGCCATTAGATAGGTGGTTAGAGTACATATATCATACCCGTGTACCAGCCTACCACCCTTATTTACTGCAGAGTCTATGTAGTGAGTATTCTGGTCAGGTAAATAAGTCCATTAGGAAACAACAGTGCAATATCAATGCACAGGGAACAAACCATATGATAGTCTAATAATAATTTTATGTATGTTACAGTTGTCATCATACTAAGCATTTCTAAGAAACTTTGGATTCCTATTTCCCCAGTGCTCTGTACTGGATTTCACTTTCACTAATGCCAAATTAATGATAATACATGTACTACAGCAGTAGCACAGTAATACCTGCATGCAGGGAAGGGTTCCCCAGGATCAGTGGGAGTACTGCCACCACTCCTTGCTCGTAAGGACAATATACAGACACCTGGTTAACGCCTGTTGCACTCCCTTTGACAAGCTGCTGAATTTGAGGGTTGCTGCAAATAATGTTGGTTAATTCCAATCATTTGTTCCATGTGTGTAATGATAAACACCCACCTACGATCCTATTTCCCTTTCAAACAAGATGTAGTGCAAAATCAGGGCACATAAATCAGGATCACAAAGACTCTGTAGTTTGGAGTCTATAGGTCTGCTTGCCCTGAAAGTTGCTCAAGTGTAATCATTGCCTAACTTGATTAAAGGCAGGAATGGCACTGGTATGTGTAAGGTCACAGTTAGCTGATGTTCACCACAAAGGAATTTGCACATTGAACACACTATCTTATAAGGAGCTGAGCCCATGAACTCTTCAGTTCATTACATACCATAGTTTGAGTTGAAATGTACAGCATATAGCACTTACTTTCTTCTGGGGAAGACAGATAGTTGTTCAGTCACCTATTGCTATTCTCCATTTTGATAATTAAATAATAGAGGATCAAAGTTTACTTTGGATTAGGGTTAGACTAAATCTGCAGAGGATCCAAACCACACATTCTGAATTTCATCTGAATGTTCATCACAGTGCAAACAGAATATTATAAAATGACATCTTATATGCCCATACCGGTATTCTGCCTTCTGACATTAGTAACTGGTCAGTTACCCAAACAGTGTTACTCAGAAAGGAGAATAACAACAGCTTTCTGGAGGATCCAAAAAGAAATCTCTGAACAGGACTGCTATTAGCACTACAGGTGAAGAACCACCCTAGGACATACACCCCTATTAACCAGAGAGGAAATGGCAGCCTCCGTTCTGACACATGTCAGCATCGGCACCGAGCAGGGGAGCAGCGATGCGGATACCGGCATGTGTTCCCACCATTGCATTTGCTCTCGCTGCATTTTACAGTCGGAGTCAATTGACAGTCACCACACAAGGGTATTTATGCTCTGGGCAAACTATTATCCTGCTGAGGTGGCCGTGTGGAACTGCGTGCAGAGAGTGGAACTGGGTTTTAAATGCTGTTAGCATGGTTGTGAAAGCATCATTGGACTCCGCTTCCGTTTCCTCTTCAGGCTTTGGGTTACCTGACTGTTCTTGCCTAAAGGTAAGGAGCATGAAACCACTTTCACTTGTAAGTAAGGAAATCAGGATGAAAAAACTAGAAATACTAGCTTGAGTTTGAAACAACTTTTTTTTCCCCACAGCTTTCTAAAAGCTGACCAGGCTGGTTCTTGCGCCTCCTCTTCATGATTCATACACAAACTAAAAACTCTGGTGCTTCGTATTTATACATTGGCAGTAAACACCAAAATCTGGGCATGCTTCATTGCTATCTTTGCCTTTCATATAGCTACTTTAAAGTTGTGCTGAATATTATCATAATTTGGAAGCATAGAAGAAATAACATCTGTTGTAACCTGAAATACAAAAAGTAGGCCTTTTCATTCCATGCCAGTCAGCAAAATAATAACATATGTGCAGTATTTCTTATATGACAGTGACATATTTACAAAATATTCAAATTATAGTTTCATCCTTTGACCATTTGTACTCTTGACCATTAATCCAACTGCTTCCATTCATTCTAATGCTATTCCTAAGCAAATATAAGCAACTGACAACAACCAAGGCAAAATTCAGCAGCTATAGGGATATTTCACTAGTGCTCTACTAACATACCTGAGAATCTTTTAAGTCTTTTAGAAAGAAACAGAGTTGGTATAAATCATACGCTACACTCTAATTTTATTGGCTTATGCCTCCAGTTAAGTTCAGTACTGCAAATAATTCCATTTAAATACACTTCAGTGGTATCAGAGAGGATAAGGAAGTTAAAGACATGCATAAATGTTTCCAGGACCAGGATCATAGCATGTGGATGCAAGTTGGAAGTAGAAAGAGGAGTTTAAATTAGTTTTTCTTTTTAGGGTTCTGCTGCCCATTAGCATTATAGCATGTTGCACGAGACAGGGGAAGGCAGGCAGCCGTGCGGAACCCCTGCGGCGCGCCATCGCAAGGCAGGCTCGGTACACATAAGCACAAGCCACTTCTTTTCAGCTGGCAGCTCTGAAGCCAGAGCACATTTGCCCCAGGTGCTGGGATAGAGGTTTCACCGCTTCCTCCACCCAAGATTCCCAGGCCTACACCTTCCTCTCCCAACAAGCGGTTTCAGGCTGTCGGAGGGTGGGACACTTACAGGAGGGAAGGTGCCTGCAGGCCCTGTGGAAGCCGCCACCTCTGGCACGGCCTACACAGAGGAGCCCCACTGGGTGCGGGCCCAGCCTGCGTGTGACTGACCCCACGCCATGCCAGGGAGAGCAGCGCAAAGGGTGACCAGGACCTCAAGGACCAGGATCCTGTTTCAGCTTTTATGTTCTAAACAACTTTAACAGGCATCCCTAACTCTGTACTATGAAGAAGGAAGGGTGGAGGAACCCCAGCTGCAAAATGGAGCTGTGAAGGAGAAAAAAAATGACCAAATCATGAAGTATTCCTCTTCTTACCAAGAGCCCACCTTGCCCAAGGGTCCACAGGCAGCCTGGTGATCAAGCTGGGCCATGCAGCAACCCAGCTGGAGACAGGACCAGAGGCAGGCTGAGGTACAGCACAGCTTGGGTGGGAACAGGGCCTCAGGGCTGAGCTTAAATGGCGACCTGGGCTGTGGGCAGTGAGGGCCCAGGCAGGGCTGGTCAGGGCCCGTTAGTGCCCTTCAGCCTGGCAGGCCTGTTGTCTGGTGCCACATAGACCATGTAGGCCCAAAAATTAATAAAAGGAATAAAAGTTGCTTGAGGAAAGCAGCTGTAGGGTACGTTCAGCTCTAGGGCTTATATGTGGTGAAGAATCTCATAAACAAAGGCATGCTGTGCCGATGAGACTGCCCGTGCGATCCTGCATGGATTGGCTTTACAGGGGCAAAAACGATACAGAGGAAACACAAGTGTTCAAAGATACTGAAAAAAAGTAGTAAAAGAAACTGGAGGATCCAGCATGCTTGAAGTAAGAGGTTTTTGTGATTTGATTCAATGGCAAAATTCCTCACAGGCTGAAGGGAGAGGCCTTTGGAAACTAGTTATTGGAGAGCATGTTTCCAAAAAATGGTTTTCTCTGTTACTTTTCTCTTCTAAAAAAACAAACACACAAACAAAAACAACACCAACAAAAAACCCTCTGGACATTTTTAGAACTGTTCTGAACTGAATCTTTGTTCTGTAAAATTGTTTTTCTACTGATGTTATACATTACTTCATTTTTCAGTTTTGCTAAACAAGAAAGTCTAATTAAAGTCTAATTAGCCCATTAAAATACTATTTTTTAGTATTTTATTATATTGACAGATATATATTTTATTTTATTATATTGACAGATCCAAATGAGGAAATCAAGGAAATGTAATCAAAAAGCTCCCAATTTCACCAGAATTCAACAGCTGAATTCAAATACGTTGAATTTAGATAGTTTGAATAGATTCAAGGACACAGACATACTTTTGAGTTCTCCGGTTTTAATCTGTTACTGTTATAAGACAAGGTAGCAAAAAGCTCTTGGGATCTGGATGTTAATTATAAAAGATCTGAGCAGTCCAAGTCATATAGTCTTTTAATGCTACTGTTTTAGTGGTAAACTGTGGTTTGGAGAGTTTCACAATTTGGGTCCATCCACAAGAACAGCAGTGGTTTAAAATTAGTGTTTTGAACAACTGATTACTATGTATTTAGTCTCATGTTAGTGCTCTGTTACAGGTTAAATAGCAGAAGAAATGGATTCACTCAGGACAATTCTAACATTGCTGTATATGGAAAGCACTCCTGGGCAGATAAACTATTTCTAATAGTTTGTAGTGAACAGCAGCAGCTCTAACTTCTTAATTTGCTCCAGCCAGATTCACAAAAAACATATCTGTCCAAGGGTTTGATTATTAAGTTTTGACAAAATAGGGTAGGATATTACTTCAGCTAACGTAGTTACATCTTCTCTATGTAACCTCGTATACAGAAGCAAGGCATCTTCAAATAAAAAAGCAGAAAGCAAGCAGTAGCTTCTTTAAGACTGATATTCAGGGCCTAATGCAGTAGCATTTTATATCAAATGTGCTAGCAGGCCCACAAAAGGCACACAATCTCATTCATGCACTTTACAGTGTCCATTTAACTTTCTTTTTCTGTGGCCTACTTTTTGTTATAAAGTCAAAAAATACTCTCTGGACAACCAGAAAAGGAAATGAGAGGTATCGTCAAACACTTGTGGCTGCAGCAGTGGACAGTAATTTTGCAAGTATCTTTGCAGATGAAAAATACTCACCTCTAAGCTGCCAATTTGGTTACTTC
>NW_010538031.1:0-11494 GCF_000687285.1 Phaethon lepturus | reverse complement strand
CTTACTTGCCCTACTGACACTACGTGCATGACTCGTTGTTTTTGTGACGGGATATGTATTTGTTCGGTAAAGTTAATTATCCTCTATGAATTAAACAGAAATCATGAGCATATATGTTTATGTCTTAAGATATAGTAGTAATCAGTACTCTCAGCTTTTCTGATGTTGCACTTTAGTTTACTGATTTTAGGATATTGGCCAACATTTTGTTATTTTGCTAGATAATTATTCCTGAAAAATTCTTGTTACGATTGTTCTGCAACAGCAACCTACTTGATTACTCTCAGGTAAGACCAAATTTCTCAAGGAAAATGGTGAAATAAGGATTTGTAGGATGATAATAGAAAACTACCACATGTCTCCCAGTGACTGCTTAGACTTGCAGTTTGATAACCATTTCTTAGCTTGTTCTTTTCTTTATTATTTATTTGCTATATGCAGCAGTCTCACCTATTCCAAACACTGTGCAGTCTGTTCAGACTCAGAAATCTATATTGAGGTGTGTAACTGGGAAGTTACAAAAGGTTATGCAAAAGGGAAGCATATCTAACATTTTTTTTCTGGCAGTAAAATAATTATTGACAGTATTTTTATCCTCTGTTAAAGTCCAATTTGAAAAGAGAACAAACTGGAAAATAACACTGATTTTTGTCAAGCTAGATCAGACCTTCAGTCTAGCCCTTTGCTGCTAGCAGTAACAAAATTACAGCAGAAATTTCAAAGGATGCTTGCTTTCAATTCTGTTTCCAAAAACAGAAGCACACTTGAGCGAGAAAAGAGTACAGCTAAAAAGCTGTCATATCTAATATTAATCAATTAGTTAAAATTAGAATTGAATGATAAAATCAATTTGTAGAGAGGAATACTCTTACAGCAGCATGCACGCTATGAATTCAATGACTGCAGTAGATTTGTTTTGCTAGATACTGCATGAAAAGCTGGCAAAATAATCTGTACATTTAGATGTTTCAAGCACTACATTTTTTGTTCCAAAGCTATGAAAATTAAAAAACATACAAAAGTACAAATTCATGACATAAAAGCTACTCTAGAAGAATATTTTATTGTGGAGGAGTATAGAAACAAAAATTACAACAACTACCTTTGCTAGAACATGTAAGCATGGGGAATTGCTTCCTATAGGTTTGAATGACTTAAACAAACATGAAAGTACTGGTTATCTGAAGGCAAGACAAGGATATGTGTATAGGTATGTGTCGAGATAAGTCTGTGTCAAGCGAGAAGCACAGAAGAATTGTTCAACATTGCAGAATAACTGAATAAAGTCTCTGACACTATAGTAGCTTCTGGAAATTCCAGTAGTATAATTTGTGTCCTGTATTTGGGTGAGGGAGGAAGAAATATTTTGAAGTCAATTTAATGCATGTGCCAGGTGCTTGGATTAGCAACTCTAAAGAGTGAAGTCCAAAGCACAGAGCAGCATGGCTGTCCTATATATTCTGTCTCATTCTGAAGGTTATGCTTTCTTTAGAGACAAGAGAGTAATTTAACCTCCATGTTCATTCAGCTCCTGGCTCAAAGCCCACGGAGCCGGAGAGAGAATATTCACCAATTTCAGTGGTATGCAGTGTCAGCCTTCTGTCATTTGACCTGGTCCTGCAAGCCAGTTCTCTGCTGAGTAATTCTGAGTAAGATGTTTGAGGACTGCATGGTTTGACTTCTTTTTCAAGAACAGAGTGCAAAGAAATGCTGTGTCTAGATGTGGATATGTATCCACTAGAAAGACCCCAAACGCATTTCTCACTTGCGACAATCCTGAAAACCTAAATTTGTCTTGCATTCTCTCAAATCTTGTCTGAAATTATTCCTTTCTTTTCTTTCTCACGCAATGCTGCCTTTCAACATGTTTACTCTCTTAATGCAAGAGACAGATCTTTATCTTTCAAAAAATTTGGATGGGCTAATGCAACGAGCCCGGTCAACCAGAGCACCATGTGCAGGACTATTTCCAAACAAAGAATAGTGTTGTTAAGAAAAATGAAACCTTAATGTTTCTAATCAGACAAAGAGAAATAAAATTGTCCTGGTTTTACTTTAATTGGTGATGATTTTGCCACTGAATTCAGTGGAGTTAGTATTTCACCAGGACTTTTAAATTAATTTATTTTTCTAATTTAAATCAGGTGAAAAAAGCAGCACACGGACAATAATTTAGACTAGAAATATGTCTGTAAGTATTAAATTGGGGGAGAAGAAATTCAGCTTATTTAAGAATGCAGTGATTTACAAAAGAAAAATTATAGTACGTAGTTTTTTTCTTGGCCCTAAACACCACCAAGTTCTTTACTGATCTGAATAATTAATGTTTGTAATATTTTCCTATGGACAACAGGGGGAAACCACATTACGGCTGTGACACGAATAATTGCTTTCCTACATTTACTTACTTTCTGCAGTAATAAATGCGCATAAGGCTCAGTTTAAGAATTTCACAATATACTTAAATTTCTGATCAAGCTGATTTGAATTAAGTCCACCATGCTAACCTTTTTCAATAGAACTTTACAACATACTATAAAACTGTTGTTTAAACAATGCTCCCCATAATTGCCACCAATAAATGATACCTTTTTATTGCCGTTAGAACACTCTTGGTTACCGGTTTCCAGAGATCACTGCAGTAATCTGTGCGTAACTTTGTTGTTATGTTGTTAAGAATTGTGTGGTTTTCTTTTTAGAATTCAGAAACTGTAAAAGCTTAAGAAAACATGCAAAATGCTGAGGATACACGTAAGTGAAATATTTAATGTCCATCATTCATAAAAGTTACATTGTTTACATAGGGTTCATTAGTATATAATAAAAATGTCATCTTAATGAAAGATTTTCTGGCAAGTCTTTTATATGTTAATTTGTTTAACATACGCTTTGGCTATACAGCTAAGTAGGAATATATTTTTAAAAATCTTTCTGCAAATAGTTGCTTAACAGTTACAAAACCTCATTATTAAGAATTGGTTGTTGTTACACTTGCTTGTTGGCTTGTAAAAATCATCTGTGATTTGGACCGGAAATCTTAGGACCAACTTTTTGTAACATAATTGCTCATTGCATAGTGACCATGTAAACAGCTCGGGGATCCACAAACGATATCCTTCTACTCTAAAAGTCATTGAGGATTTTACATAATGTACTGCTTATGTTTTTCTTATATTGATGAAGAATTTGGGGATTGTTTTATTGTTGATGCTGATGGGAATTTTCTTTAAAACATGTCAGTTTTATACAAGAAGTTAAAAAATTAGAAAGTTAACACCAAAGGAAATAGTTTTACACTGTGCAACAGTATTGCTACCTCATTGTTTGTGATTTTAGATATATAAAACATATTGGAACTGCACTGTACTTCTTCTTTTCAAAAGAAAAGTTTAAATTAGTTGGAACAATTAGCTATGTGTTTACATAAAGTTAACTATGTTTGCATCAAATAAAATGTTTATTAATGAAAGCTATTATACAAGAAACATCAAAGAGAAATTCATCATACAGAAATGTACACTATATGTGACAGATGGAAAACTGCATGCAGATTTGTCTCATTTGAAAAAAAAAAAAGAATTCAGAAACAATAGTACTAAAGTTACTGGGTTTTGATTCTTATGACCTCGAATGAGTGAAAAGTCCTCTTTGAATTTACAAAAATCCATTTAACAGATATGACTAGTACACATTAGCAAGCAAGTGGAATGAATGCACTCAGATTTTATTCTACAAGTACTTGTGCTTGACAAATGTGATTTTTTTTAAAGAAAAGATTTCTTCAAATATGGGCTGGGTAGATTGCTGCCAGGTTGCTCTGGTTTTATACATAGTTTCTCTAAATTTGTTTTTAATACCACACAATTTGTTGAAGCCTTCAGTCCTGTTAATTAGACACCATAAAATAACATGTTTTGTTAACATTCAGGAAATGACATCAAGTCTTTTATTTTTATTTTTTGGCTCAATAGATTTTTAAATGTATGATTATCATAACCTAATATTGTCTTTGTCTTCACTGCAGTGGATTTCCGATCAAACTTTTCCCCTTCTTTTAATACTTTAGGGAATTTTCAAACGTCGGGATGTTTGGCTGTAATGCCCCATGATTTGTTCTCCCTGAAAGAAATCATAGTGACAATTTATTAAACTACAGAGCAACCTGGCTTTTCGGGGTCTGCAATTCTATTTTGTGTTCAATATACCTAGCATTAAATCTTGATTCATTTCATCATATTATTTAGGTTATATTTGTCATGCAATTACTTTAGCTGCTAGTTTTCTGGCTTTTTTAGAAGTCTAAAACAGGGTTGCAATATCAAATCAATGGGGCATTACTTTGCATGTTCAAAAAAGGGGGTTAAAAAGCTAAAATCTAAATTGCACCAGCAGTAGCATATACATTGAATATGAAGAAATTGAAAACCTAAGAAGAAACCATATTTTAAAATATTTAAAAGGCTGTGTTTCCATGTTTAATACCAATTGTTCACAGGTACCGTAAAAGCAAAGAGACGCACTGGTACATGTAGACTTTAAATTAAAAAAATAGTTAAAAAAAAAAAACAAACTGATGGGAAATAAAACTCCTTAGATTCAAAATGGTTTATTCACACAAATTTAATAGGATATATCACAATTGTTTGGTCCATAAATATTTAGGGGAAATAGTTTCTATACAATGCATTTATCAATAAACAAAGAAACATGGACAATTTTGCTAGACCACTTACTGTACTATAAACACGAAGCTCAATATATAAGATTATTGGATTTATCAACTATATCTGAAAGAGTGCACAACTGCTTTCTATGACATGTTTGTCCCCTCTAACAGGATACACCATAAAAAGAGTTTCAGAAATAAGAGGTAAAACAGTACAAAACTAGTGAGGTGTCAAAAGGGCTTAAAACAGTTAATTTAACAAACAACACATATATCCTGATTTTTCACAAACTTACTCCCAAGGTATATCATAAGGCACATAGTAGAACTGAGTTTTAATTAGTCTACTTAATAAAGTAGATCTCTAGTACCATATATTGTTCTGTCAAAGAACAAAATTTATAAGTATCAATATTTTTACCTGTAAAAGTGTATTAATAAAGATCTCAGCCTTACCAAGGTCGTTTGGTCTGGTTAGTGGTAAATGCCCATAAGGTAATAGAAATAGGAAAAGTCAAGATTTAATATCCGTAGAAGATGATAACCATACTTGCTAAATATATAATGGCAAACACACCTTTCTTCTATTACAGTGTTAACATCTCTTCCATCATCTTTTTTTTTTAAAAATAAGCTACTTTTCTGTGCTAATTTTCTAAAAACCCTGAGCAAAAATTACAATAATGCACTTTAATGTGGGCAGTGAACTGTCAATATGTAACCACACATTTATACAGCCAAAAAGGACACCTTTAAAATATATTAAATAGCCACTTTGACCACCAAAAAAGAGATTTGATGGTGTCTAAAAAGTGGGGTATATGTGCAAAGTTATTCTTAACAATCCACTAAAAGCAAGACATAGATCTTGACTGGTTTTTGTTTGTTTTTGTTTCTGAGACTGTCCACGATCTAATTGGTGTTCAACTACAATAAAAGGATACAAATGAACATTCACCACTGCCCAGACCATTCAGACTTTTAGCTTAAATAAAAATAAAAAAAGAAAGATCACTATTGTAAACTAAGAAATGTATTCAGATCAGCATCCACAAGGCTTCTGAGTTTATCTGCTTTAAAATTATTCACTGCCAATTCCCATTTTTGTAAGAATTTTTGCTAAATTTTTTTCTTTTATACAAAGTTTAAAAAGTTAGAGTATATGCTAGAGATATTAATGAACTACAGATTTTAAGTTCATGCGTTAAACAAAGCGTCTGATACAATCTCAAGAAACATCTAAAGTAAATTCAAAATAGTAACGGATAAATTGTACTGAAATATTTTCCTCAAACATCTTAATAAATTATATTTTGCTTATTTCCATTTTCCCTGAAAAAAGTATGATTTATCAAAAACTCATTTTAACAGTACACTTGTATACGTATTCTTGGAAATTATTTTTGTGCTCACTAAAGTAGCTGGGCAACCTCCTGCTTGCTTTAACAGCATGGCATCAAGGCTGTGGAGCGAACCACACTTTTTTTTTTTAACTCCAAATCAGAGCTGCTTGACAGACAAAAATGAAAAACCCTCCCTATGCAGTATTTCAGATCAGTAGGACTTCTCACTTGAGTTGTTATTCTGCTGTTATTACTTTAGTAATATCCTTATAGGAGTGAGCTCATTCTGGAGGGTGTTTTCCGGATCTTGCCTCCTTAACGTACAGGACACAAATTTGGAGACCAACAACCTGATCCTACCACCCTCATCCACATGCACTCTCATCACTGGGTCTCTCTCTCCAAGCCCTCCATCCAGGCACAGCTTTCAGTGGTGGCCAAAGGCGTCCCAGCTGGGTGAGGAACTGGCAGAGGAGCATTTAGCTATCCCCATGAGACTCTCCAGTGCTTGAGGAGGGTCAGGCTTGTGTCTAAAGCATTAGAAAAAAGCACTGGCACTTGCAGTCTGACTGTTTCAATTACTAGTTTAATTCATTTTGTATTTATTTTTCAACATTTCAAAAATAAATCATACAAAACTTTTAGATGCATTATAAAAATAAGGTGAAATTTGGGGTTCTTAAATGCTGTAAGTGAACATACAATCCTGAAGCAGCACTCTTTTGGCTATAATTAAATTGATTTTTATCTGGTTATCAAGGAGGGAAAAGAATTTTTTTGTGTGTGTAGTAATCATTTTTTTCAAGGTTCTGGAAATAAGTAACATACAATTTTAAGAGGCACTTATTAGAATGAGTCATAACCTTTTCAGTTATTTGATGAATTTAAAAAATTTGAGTACAATTTAACAACAATAAATGTTCATTTATTATAGCAACATATTACTTCAAACTCATTTGCCAAGTGGCTGCAGATGCTACACATCAAGCTGTTTATTTTCCCAAATATTTTGTGGGTTTGTTATCTTTTTTTAAAAAAAAGGCTTGAAAATAATAAAAATAATAATTATAATAATAATAAAGAAGAAGAGTAAGAATTAAAAAAAAAAAATGAAATGTTAGAAAAGGTTCGTTAAGGTAGTTTGTGAGGGGCTCCCGGATTCGTGGCTGTCCAAGTTAGAGGTCACTGATGTCACTACAGTGATAGTGGGATTGGTCAGGTCTGTTAAAGTGGTCGCAGTGCCGGGTGGAGTGAGTGCGCCGCTGTCTGCTGAGGGCGGTGCCGGAAGTGAGGTGCCATCAGCTTTATCGACACCCCCATTCTCCTGCCGCAAAAGGTTCCTTCTGAATTTGGCTCTTGCGTTTTGAAACCAAACCTGCAAACCAATCCCAATTGATTTCTTTACCGATGCTTGTTTTGTTTTGCTTGTTTTTGTCTTTGTTCTTGCTTTTAATTCATTTTTTGATGTTTGTTTTTGTGTGGCAAATCAACTAAGTCACTCTACAGCTTCACTTGCTACTGGTGGTACTGACTCTGTCACAGGTGGGACCCTGCATACAAGGCCCAGCGCTATGGGCACTCACTGGAATGTTGCAGCCCAGTGTGCAGACCTCATAGAGCAGTCTTGAGAAAAATCTGCTCACTCACTCACACAAGGAAAGCAACTTTCTTGATGGCCATACAGTGTATTCTCACGTTGGGTAGGTTTCGGGTCAAGACACATGATAAAGATTGAGGCAAAGGGTGAATGAGCAGATTTTTGCCAAGACTGAAAGTTTGTCTTGATCATTTTAAAAGACTGAAGAGGAAGGAGGGGTAGTTACACCATCCCTATCATACAGATTGTTGATATGGGTCACCTAGTCTTTCTGTTCTGTAAGACTCACCAAGAATATTTTAGGTGGTGTAACACAAACAAGGAATTGCCACTAATAGATTCTCCTTCTATATTGATCGCTGCCCTTCTTTGTCACTCTGCATATAATACACACCTCTCTCACTTCACTGAGCTAGCACGTACCATATAGGGACTTTTTAAAATATAATTTGCTAGGCTGTCCTTCACAGGGAAGTGACTTTTTACCATGTAGGCCCTTAATGATAACAGTTGTCTAACAGGCATTGGGAGAGGGAGCCAGCTGGTCCTGGAGGTTCATACTGGTCAAAGCTTCCTTCCTACATATAGAGGATCTGCTCACTGAGGGGCCATATTAACTACTTCAGGGGAACCCAAAGGCTTCACCCAGTGTGTATAAAATGAGTAGATTTGCTACCTCTACGCTTACTAAGGTCACCAGAGAGAGACTACAGATCCCAGAATATCTACTGGGTTGGTAGACTCTGGAGACAGTTTCCTCATATTGAGGACGCAACTAATTACAAATCCCATTTTAGTATTTGGCTGCCTTGGGGTGGTAGGGCATACATTGGGCACTCCTGCCATGTAATACCATACCCCTCTGCACACCCACTAGGGACACATCTAGCAAAAGTATTTCTACATAGATAGCTATTTTTACACGTAAGGGAAATGCTACTGACTGGCAGGGGTAGGGGAAAATTCTGTCAAGCCTGTGATGTGGCTTCTTACCTGCAGAACTCTCTTGGTCAGGCCTGTTTTCTGGGCAAGCTGCTTGAGGTCCTTGGCATCTGGGTTGTGGTTGATAGCAAAGTAGGACTTCATGGTACGAAGCTGGTGGTGTTTGAAGGAGGTGCGCATGCGCTTTGTCTTCTGGGATGGGGGATAAGGCTGCTGGTCTCTGTCCAGGTGATCTGCCTCATTCTCATTACAACCTGTTCAATAAACAAAATGAAAGAAGGAGTTAGTGGCCATGCATCATGTGGGATAAATGAATCAAGGCAAAAATCCTGAGTTACATACTGTTTGGAAGGAAGCACGCAAGCAAAGAAGGAAGGAAAGGCTAAGATGGTGCAAGAATAAGTACAGATGTGGTAATTAAATGAGACAAAAAAGATCCGGAAGATGACCTTTGCCTATTCTTAAAACATGCTGTGTCCCCCAGGCCTGTACCTACTAAGGGTAGACTTAGAAAGTTCTCTCTCCTTTGGCGTTTATTTTCAAACAAGTCTTTTCCCTGTGGTGATGGTTTTGCTTTGGGCATTCAAAGAGTCATTTGAAATCTCATTCAGATTTTGAAATCTCACTCATTGAAACACTCTTAGCTTGAGAGAAGAATACAGGTCAAATAAGCATTTTGAACATTCCTGAGCTTTTCCCCCAAATCACAAGCACCTATAAAAAGAGACGTACAGCAGGAAAGTTTGTTATGACAGCTCATCGAGAAAGCATAAAATCTGGAGATTTTGCTGATAAAATAAATGCTTTTGGACTCTTCATGTCTAGAAAGCAGTTGCATCAAGGCTTGATTCAGTGGCTGAACCCCAACCAACAGTAGCTCTTAGTTGGTACTGATTTAGGATGTTTCTATAAGCTACCAGCTAGTAGCACAAAACTTTAACGGAGTTTCCCTGCTTTCCCTGGTTCAGGGGTATTCAAAGTGTCTATGAAAGATGAATTTGTTCCAGATTACACTTGAATCGGTGTGAATTGTGCACAGGAGTTGCAGCTGTTCGAGGACTGTGGCATCATTGCTTCATATTGGGGAAAAGAATGACAGTATTGGCAAAAAAAAGTAAGACAGACCTCTTTGGCTTAAAAAAGAGTTGGGTTACCAATTTATAGGATCCTATTTTGTAAATATAGCTCAGTCACACAGGAGAATTAATGATGTCATCATAGCAGAGAATATTAATTAAAGAACTGCTAATTAAAAATGTTTCAGAATGACTGTAAATTAGACCAAGTTTCATTAGTTGCTCATTTGTATTTTTGAACTGCTTTCCAATAGTTATTGGATTATTTACTAGGCCTAGTTCATCCCTATTTCTCAAAAAAAAAAAAAAAGAGAGAGAAGGAGAAAGAAGGAAAAGAAGGGAAAGCACACGATACAGAGAGACTGATGTTGACAGTGCTAAAAACAGAGGTAAAGCAACTTGAAACCAGGAGAAAATAAAAAGCTTCTTGAAGGTGTTTTCTCTTTTGAATTATAAGACAAGTCAACATGAACAGATGCTGGTAAGACAACACTTTGACAGAAAATCCGGTGAATATTTAATTATAGCTAGATCTGCTTCTAGTCTGGGTAAGAAGCATATCTGCACTTTCAAAGTAAGCTGACACTTCTGAAAATACCAAGAGTTGAAAGTTACCTTAAAAACAATTTCAGACCAGATTTGGATTGTATTTACTACTTGTTTTCACAAGCAATCACACTGCCTTCAGTCAAACTACGTGGGCCGTAACTTACGAGCTGACATAAATCAGAGTAGCAGAACTCAGTCCTCAGATTTTGCTTCAGACAGTTGCAAGTTGTTTGTTTGTGTTGTTTTCCTTGGGTCGCCCAGGTTTACAGCAGCAACACGAACTTCTTCGGGCTCTTCTGTCCTGCTTACTGCCTTTGTTTGTGATCTACTTTTTTTCTCTGCCATCTACTTTATTTTGGCTTTTTTTTTCAAGACAAAATGGGGAAAGGGCTCCAAGCATCCTCAGACGAACCTAGGTTATATGATGATTAGCTCACTCTCTATTTTACGTAGGTGACACAGCGTTATGTGCTTTGGCTGCATCATAGGGCAGAGTTTTACACTATCGCCTGGAGAACTAAGGGGAAGCAAAAAAATCGGGCAAGACATTATTGCTCATTTCTTTGCAGCAGGATTGGGGGGCTTGTTTAATTTTGCTTTGGAAAGAGCAAGAACAGTTTGCTTTTTATTGCCAAGAATTCTTCAAGTGAACTCTTCATAGTTTTTCACACACACACATATATATAATGAAATAAAGTAAACAGCTCTTTGAGCAACAGCTGTGTAAAATATTTTCCTAGGGAAATCTTCTTCACCATCTCATTTCTATATCCTGTGGGCTGTAAGTCAACACAGTTTCCCTCAAAATACACATTAATTCTATGATATAAGAGGTAATATAGAGAAAGCCTTGAATGTTTTAAGCACTTTTGAATAGTTTCTTCCATTTTTCACAGTAATTCCAGACAGCTCGCAACTATGAATGGCTTTTACCTCATAACATTTTGAGTTATTTATTGTTGTGTTTCCCCCTTACAACCCGAGGAGCTGCAGAACAGAAATTAAACTACTAAACAAACTAGGGAATAGAAAAGCCGTTGCAGGTCCGGCAGCAGGACCCGATTTCCCATTCTGGCTCTGCGCGCAGTTCCCCTGAAAAAAAACGCGCACACACCTGGGGCAGGTGCTGCCGGATCGCGCGTGGACGCTCACAGGCCCATGCCGACAGGCTTGTAAGCACAGGCTCCGCTCGGTGAAGTTGTTCGCTCGGTCGGAGTTTCGGTTTTAAAGGTCTCAGAGGGTTTTGAAAGCTCTCGAGAGGGGCCGGCCGCGGCGGCCCGGCGACGCTCGGGTGTGCCGGGACGCCTAAACCCCGGCTCCC
>NW_010538030.1:0-6270 GCF_000687285.1 Phaethon lepturus | reverse complement strand
TCGGTAACAGCCCGATTTGCCGGGGAAGCTGAACTCGTCTTTCGCAGCACTTTTCTTTTTTAGCGCGTCTTATTTTCCCTTTTCTTTTTTTTTCTTTCCCCATGCCAAAATTGGTTTCGAAGCTCCCCAAATCAGATAGGAGCCATCAGGAATGCTCCTCCCAGGGTGTTCTCTTCTTGCTTCTCTGCCTCGCATTTTTTCCCCATCACGCAGCAGCCGCCTCAAGCCACAGGTTTTTGTTTTCCAGGGAAAAGGGGGTTACACAAATATGCCCTGGTGAGAAATCCTGGCCACTGCCGGGGCTCCCGGGGGGTGCAAGGGGCAAAGGCATGGCATGGCTCTGCCGAAACACTCGCCTGTCCTGCAAAACAGTCCTCTTTTCACCTCGGAGCTGGAAAGTGGGGAAATTCCACCTCAGGGGTTGTGGTTGGTTTTGAGGGGGGGGTGGAACTTGAGCTGAAAGGAGAAAAATTTAAAAAGTTAAACTTCTGGACTTTCTGCCATTACACAACCAGTTCTTCTGCAGTCAGGTTATCTGGGTAGTAAGAAAAATTAGTCCAATAAAACCAAACCAAGGCAGAGACAACGGTGACTTGTTAAACTTTTCTTAGCCCTAAACTCTGACCTAACTAATCCTGGTGTGTGTTAGCAGGATTAAACAACCCAAGGCTTCAAGCGGGCTCCTTCCCTCCCTCGGAAATGCCGTGACTCACCGGAGGCTGCGGGTGAATAACTCCTGAGTGACTGATCCTTTTCTAACACTGCCCGAGGCAGAGGCAACTGCAGGTGAGAGCCTGAAAGTGGCTGGCAGGGCTCAGGTGGGGCTTGCAGGAAAAAATCTGCTTGCCAGAGGAAGGGCTCAATGCATTGAAAATCTGGGAGCAAACAGGGCTGCTAACCACCTCGCCGGGGTCATCATCAGTCCCAGGGCTTCAAGGAAGGCTCCTCGGGTCCAAAGGGATCAGCAGAGCCATAGCTAACCTACTCAAGACGTGGATATTTTAGGAAGCACCTTCTCTTTGGTGACCACGCTCATGGTAGAGCGAGCCCTTGTGTGCCCAGCCATGCCGAGTGATGGAAACCTGGTTTTCTCCTTGCAGAAGTTAGGGCCTGCCTGTGCCGAAAATAATTAAGCTGAAGTGTGATCTAAAGGAGAAGAAGAATTCCTGGTTGTTTCCTGGGTGGGTACTTCTATTACAAGCCCCAAAAGTATGCAGGGCTTTTTGTTTAACCAAAACCATGTGTTCTGTGCTCTAGATACCACTGACTTCAGCTGAAGTCATTTGGGTCCTTAGAGAACAATTTATTTTTTCAGTTAGGTCAGAATAAATGCTAGTCCACAGCCTCACTGTATTTGCATATTCTGTGCATATTCAGTGGGATGGGGAAGGACCTGGGCCGTCCACTCTCCGAAAAACCAACCTGATGCCCTTTAGGGAACTGCTGTGCATAAACTCAGATAGGAGGAGGCAGGATGTGGGGCAAGAGGGACACAGAATTGGGGCTTCCCAGTTTGTGCCATAGTTTATATGGGGCCCTCAGATACATCTCAGCAGCAGGAGGCCAACCCTCAGCATCCAGACCCCGAGACCTCACCCTCCTCCTGCCAAACACTTGTTACAAAGCTGTAGTGCCTTCTCCGTCCGTCTCAACCTCCCCATTTGTAAAATTGGACTAACAGAGTTATCTGCACTGACAAACCACAGAGAGAACATTTCTGTGCAGCTCCAGACAAAGGTGACTTTGTGTCCCACCGGTGGGTGTTAAAGCTACTGAGCGAGGTCGGCGAGCTCACCCTCTCCCACTCCCCAGCCGTCCCGAGGGGTGGGACGCCCCGGCAGATACGTCATTCACCCGCCAAGCAAGAATTTCCACCCGGGCTGTGCTGGCATGCCGACCGTTTCCATTTAAGGCTGATTTTCAGGGCAGGCTCTGGTCACGGGTGAGAGAGGGGCGCGTGTTTATCACCCAGGGACAGGCCTCCCGACAGGCACCCAGTCCTTATCGCTGGCAGCCTGCTCATCCTCACGGCTCCCTCTGAATGAGGAGCCGGGGAGGCTGCACCACAACGTAAGCACTGCGAGTAAATTAAGCACATCAAGAAGAAGAGGGGACCCACCATGGTTTTGGGATATCAAATTCGCCCCGTTTCCTCAGCTCTGTTGCAAGTGGAAAATGAAATGAGGGCAAGAGTTTGAGCAGGATTGTAGCTCGCCTCCTGCTCCCTCGCTGCCAGGAGAAGGGAGATTTGAGCCCAAACTGCCCACAGAGGACAGCTGTAATAAACAGCCGTCTGGGGAAGCCTAGCCTTATCGGCCACAGTTAGCGGTTAACCTCGCACAAGCTGGCTGCCCCTGCGGCACTCGGCAGTTCAGACCCTTGAAATATTGGTGTCCTGTCTAATGCGGCATCTGTTTGCTCATCGTCCGTCCGACTTTAAAAGAGATTGGGGGGGTGAAGGTGGCTCTAATCTCTCCTTCCAGAGCATCTTGCTTTTAACTGTGATCCTCAGCACACCCCAGGAAGGTGATGGGGTACATGCCTACATATATAATACTTTTGAACATCAGCATTCAGTTTTACCTTCAACTTTTTGTTGCCTGTCATCTGTTTTTGTGCCTGGGAGGGATCTGAAGTTGCCTGATAATTTTGACCTTCCCCCCTCTGGATAAATAAATGATTTGTCTCATAAGTGCCAGGTTCCTCTTTAAAAGAGGAAAAGGTCTTGCAGGCAGTCCAGGCTGTGAACTTCATGAGAACAGAGCTCAATTCCCCACTGCACCGCAGCCCCTTCCTTGGGCAAGCCTGGGCAAGCCACCCAGTCCCTCGGTGCCTCAGTTTCTCCTCTGTGGCAGACGGATGCTCAGACTTCTGCCTTCACTCCCTTTGCCTGCCTTATCTTCAGAAGATGCTCAGGGCAAGCGGGTGGATTTCCTCAACCTTTCTCCCGTCATCTTTCCTGATGCAGCTTGCCCGCCTCCAAGCACGCAGCCGCTGGGCAAGGAAAAAGGTTAAATGCTTCTCATTTCCCCGCCAACCCAGAGGACTCCTAAAAGCAAGGGGAAACTTTAAACAGCAAATGTAGAGTCTGAACTAAGATCTACTCCTTCCCCTTCCCTCCTCCCCTTAAACCAGGACTTAAAAAGAGCTCTGGGATGAAGGAGAGGTGTGAGGGTATTGCAGACTGTGAGCTGCAGCCCAGTCTCCATATCCAAACCAAGGTACCTGCTGGCTTCGAAACTGGAGCAGAAACCTCTGGCTCGGCAGGTCTGTGGTTTGAAATGATCGATATTGCATAAAATCCAGCTTTCTGATCAACCTTGGAGAGTCCCATCCCAGGTTAAATCTCCGTGGGATGAAGCTAGGATGTTACAACGCATAGAAAAGCCTGCAGCCGCCCTGCAGATGCCTGCTTTCACAGCCCAACTGCTCTGGGCAGCAGCAAGACCCACTGGCTTGGCAGAGCAGAGCTGCCTCCTGCCAAACCGCTGCCTGGCAAGGACCAGTCTCCTCACCTGCCACATGTAAGCCCTGAGAATCCATGAAGGGACTGAGCCGCTGTTGTTATAACTCCTCGCACAGCTATAAAAGCAAATTAAAAATTGTCTTTGAGGGTTATACACTGAGGATGCCTTGAATCTTTTCCTCAAATTTCTCGAAGCACATGGATACATTCTTCAGCCAATATATATTTTAATTTATAACTTGTATCACAGTTTTTTCCACAGCTGAATTTCCAGGAGGAAGTTTCTCGTGTGGCAGGATCCCAGGAGTGAGGGAACAGACCATCGCTTGTGGCTGTTTTTGTCACCGAGCATGTGACACACTGGTCTAACAGCCTACGGTGCCACAGGTTCAAGGCTGATTTTCTCAGGTGTATAAACACAGCCCCGTGTGGTTCCTTTGATCATGGTCAGATGCCGCCGTTTGACTTCCTGGACGCAATGTTTGCTTTGCTGACCGTCACCAAAATGTGCCCTCCCTTGTAGGGAAGAGCTGGGCTGGTTTTTGGCAGAAGAGTTCCCGGAGATTGCAGGTCCTCGGGTATGAATGGCTTCACAGTTAGAAAGCAATGTTATTTCGGGGCTAGCACTGAAAGGATTAATATAAAATTTCAGCTTGACACAGAAAGCTTGGAAGAAGCTAAAAATAGGCTCTTGCCTCTGCTGAGTCATCTCCTGATTTAAAACATGGATCAGGGTGTGTTTCAAGGCTGCTCTGAGACCTGCTGCCTTCCCCATAGCATCTAGGTCTGGCCAGGGGAAGAGAGCCAAGGCGGTTAACAAACCCTCTGAATGGACCATTGCTGGCTTTTATTTACCGAACTCAATGCCTTTTGCTCACCGAGACACTGCAAGTCAGCAGGGCTGCATTAAGAACGACTCTGATGATGAATGTGAAGTAATCTCAATGAAAATGAAACCAGCAGCCACCCGCGGTTGCGAGAAGCCTTGCAGAGGTGCACCCGCAGCTCCAGCAGAGCTCAGCAGCCTCAGAAAACCCTTCTAATAAAAACACGGGGTAAAACAAGCACCATGTCCCGTGTCTCTGAGGGCCGGCTGACTTCTCCCTGATTTCTGGAGAGACCTGTGGGCACAGAGTGGCTCTTGCATCCCAGCAGCTACAGGGTTAAGCTGATGACTGCACACCACTGACTCAGAGCCTGCCAGAGGAATTGCACCACAGGCAGACCAAGCAAAGCAATCCTTCCCTCTGTGCCTCTCTGGGAAGCCAAACACATCTGAGAAACCTGGGAAGTCCAAGCACACTTGTTGAAGATGTTAATGGCTCCATCTCCATTGCGCAAGGGCTGATTAACCCAAGTGTGCCCGCGAGGAACTGGGCACCCCAGCACCAATGTCCCAGACACCGCCTGATTCCCTCCTGCTCTGCAAGAAACATCACACATGGCAAATGCAGTGATACAGAAATGCCCAGAACTTGGCAGCTCTGCTTAAGCAGCAGCGTTTGCTTCCCCTGTTCTTAGCAGCATTGAGCTTTGCTCTGAAAACATCAGACTTCACATGAAGAAGTCCCTATCTCTCACTCCTCTCCTGCATCCCAACATTCACGTGATGCAAGGTTGTTGGCCCTGGGGAACTGGGGAGAATGGCAGTCATGCTGCCACATGAAGGAAAAAAAAATAAAAGCAGCTGCAAAATCACAGGAAAGCCAACATCTGTGGATGTTAGCTGAGACTCCAGTCCCTGCGAAGCAGCGCTGCTGCCACAGCCCTCAGCCATCCCGGCAAGGCCAGGCTGGGGCAGCCCTGGTGCCTGCTGAGGTTGTTCTTGGTGTGCACTCGTTGGACGGGGACATCAGGCAGGCACTGTAGCTCTGCAGTTTCTCCCTCTTCAGATCTCCTCCCAACGTAACACCAGCTGCCTGCAGTGGTCAGAGGAGCTGGTGCTGGGAGGATCCCGCTCTCCGCTGCGGTGCTGTTGGCTCAGTCCCATGCTGTCTGCGGGGCATGCATGTGTACAGCACACCCTTCACCATCAATGATTGCACAACCCTGCCCGTGCAAACGGTGTTGCACTGTTACTGGAGTGATTTTCGCTAGGAGGGTGTGGTGCAGTACTGCAGGTCAGGGAATCTCCAGTCTCAGATGGTTGCAGCCACAGCTGACCCAGCTGAACCATCCCTTCTGCGCGTGCCTGGCAGCACCTGCATGCTGCGTGCCTGCCAACAGCCCGTGCTGGGCTCTGCACCTTGCTGTGACAAAACACAAATAAAATGGCAACAGCTTAGTTCTAAGTCAGTCCATCTACATTCAAAGGACAGACAGACCCTGGAAGCAAAGAAGCCCCTTCCCATGTTAATCTTGTGTGGTTGAAAGCACGAGAAACCACTCTCCTTGGCATTTTCACCAGGCGCCCACTTGCCTTCACTCTTGCTTGGGACTAGAGGACACAGGGGGCAAGGGACAAAGCCCAGAGTGGAGCCCAAGGCAGAGGCCCCCATGGCAGGCCCACAGCAGCCTCAGCCTCCAGGCCTGACTCCAGCAAGAAGGGGAAAATGCAGGCCCCACGCTGCATAATGACATCACCCCCCAATGACATCACCACGTGATGTCACGCACGTGGGAGGCCGAGGGATGTGTCCGTGGTGCGAGTGAGGGCAGCAGAGAGAATCCTCGGCCAGGCCCACGCCGGACTCGCCCACCTCACGCACTTGGCTGCCGCCAGGCATGTCGGGAAGGAGGTGGCGCGCCGTGCGCCGGCGCAGGACCGTACCATGGCGGGCGAGGGGGGGCGACGCGGGGCGGCC
>NW_010538029.1:0-4316 GCF_000687285.1 Phaethon lepturus | reverse complement strand
TTGCAGGGGTATTGGACTAGATGACCTTTAAGAGTACCTTCCAACCCAAAGATTCTATTAAAAAAAAAAAAAAAAAAAAGAAAAGCAATGATGAAGGAATCTCTGCCCTAACAGAATCCCCCTGAGTCACTCAGAGCAGTCCACTGTGGCTTCTGCCTTCTTCAAGGGAAAATGTAAGGGGGTTGTGGCTCTTCCAAAACTCTTCATTGTTCCTGAAGCCTTGAGCCAGTTCTGATGTAAATAATACCCTCTGGTATAAATAGCATTCAATTTACTAGCTTCTGAGAAAATAAAATATGAGCAGAAAAATCTCCATCATATCTTATAAGGATCAAACTTCAACCTCTTAGGTTTATAGCACAGGCTTTTATCAATTAAGATACACGACTAAGTACATTAATTGACATCCAGACATTGTCACAGGAGGAAGGGATTCTACTTAAGCCACAGGCGCTGAGCTGATTCATTCACATCATTGTTCCATACCTCCTGGCTGTTCCCAGGCTGATGGGCTGCTTCATCTATGTTGGTTGGCAAGATAGTCCTGGCTATAGTGGGTATGCTTAGTTATTATTTTCATATCTGCCAAAATGTTTGGGATAAATGCAAGTGGCCATAACACATTTCAATTATTCACATCAAAACAAAACCCCAGGCAGAACATCTTTAGGTGAAAAAAGATCCCATTTGTTCCAGGAAAACTCCCTATCATATTAGATGTAACAGATAGACTGAATCTTTCATAAGAGGTTGTTAGATAATATTTTTGTAACCAAAAGGCTTTCTTCCTAACCAAAGGAGTCATCTCTAGTGTGCTTTAATAATTATGATGTAAGCACTATCAAGACAGAATATCTCCATCTTGTTTGCCCTTAAAGCACTGTCTTGTCAAAGGTTTTTGTTAGGTCATTATTTTAGAGATAGCGATAGAAAGAGATTTGTTTCCTGGTGGAAAAACTGACCTAAAAAATGCCTCTAAGTCTCATTTGTGCTATATTTTTAATGCATCAGAGTAAACAAAACAGTAAGATTAAAAATCTTGCAATGTATCAGTTCAAAATGATTGACAGCAAGGAAATGCAAAAGGTTTATACTTTCCTTTAGCCTATAGTTTACTATCAGTGAATATCTCTAAACTATAATATGAGCCAAAGTCCCTCATTAGGAAACTGAAGATACGTACTTTGCCTTTGTGAAAAACATCAGCTGCTTCTCTGGGAGAGAAGAGCTCAGATTCTGTAGCTTCAGTGTATAAAGGAAAATAAAAAAAGAAATACATCCACATGAAGAAAAAGAAAATCAGCCTTCTATGTGTTTATCTAATGTTTATGTCTTTCGTAAAAATATTTATAGGAAATACTGTCAATGCCAACTCCAGCAAGATACAGTTAAACCAAAAAAATGGAAAAGATGATACCTGCAAAATGTGAAAATATACCTAGCTGCAGGTAGAAGCAGCAGTAGAAAGAACATTTCAACTCACAATGGACACTGAAAAATCTGAACTTGCAAATTAAGTAAAATTTCAACATTTTATACCTTTCTGTGGCAGTTAATTTAAAGAAAGAGTGATATTTTACCAGATATGCACAATAAAAGTTTTTCTCTTACTGTTGGGAAATGGGTATTGAGATTTGTAGTAGGCCCTTCCCTCAAATCACTTCAAATCACAAATTCCTCAGGGTGTGGAGAGGCTATATTAAATATACAGAGCCCAGACGATGCTGTCAGTTGATTCTGGGAAGCAGCCAAATCTCTGACATTGGTGCTGCATTAATAGAACTCTACACTGTGTTGAACATATGCTTCTCAACAGGCAGTATAGTACTGTTCACAACAAAGAGATGGTGCAATTATTTGCAGAACTTTATTTTTGCCCTGAAGAAAATGTAAGGTCAGACCTGATACTTCCATTGACAGCCAAAAGAATTCTGAGGTTTCAGCACTTTGAAAATCAAGCTATTTAACTGCCCTAGTATAGGGAAGTATAGTATAGATTTAGAAACTTAATTTTCGGTACACGTTAAAGCACCCTGACTTCCTTTATTTGTCCCATTCACTGAAGTTTTGCAAATACTTTCTAGAAACCAGGATCCAAAGTTTCTGAAAGTTCTTAGTAACTTATTGTGAGGTGTAAGTAACTCAAACTGCGTAAGCCATTTAAAATATAGTAAGTACACAGAAGAAGAAATCTAAGTGAAATTCATGATTTAATCATTAAAGTAGGTTTAAGTCACCTTAACAAGCAATATATTGCCAGTCCTAACTGGCTGCAGTTATGAAATCCGTATTCCTAAAGTCGGCACCTGACTCCCTATATATTACATAACAATATTAGTAAGATTTTTCTCCTCTGCATTCCCTCTTTCAACAAGGTTTGTTGTTTTTGTTGTTGTGGGGGTTTTTTTGTTTGTTTGCTTGTAATGAATTTTTAATGAACAGTCCCATGACAACCTGTGGTAGCTGTACCTGCCTTAGAAAAAAACTGCAGAAATTAAAATACATCACAACACAGCCAGCTGTGCTCAATCTCTGTGGAGAAGGGTTTGTTTTAAATTAAGTCTTTCTTTTCATGATGACAGAAGTGCCTCACTTCATGATGTGTCTGAGGATGTGATGTTTCACTAAGGTTTTACAGACTTCATTTGGAATCTGGAATCTTGACTTCCTTTGGCAAGAGGTAGAGAGTCCTGCTTTCTTTCAAAATATCATGGCGATATGCCTCTCTTCAGAGGATAAAAGCACTCATCCAGAATGTTGTAAACACTGACTGTAGTTCTTTGCTCTACCTAAATACATACGGATCTACAGTTGTCCTCTCTCAGGAGAATATCTTAATCAGTAAAGACTGGGTCTCTCAAGCCTTTCTGTTCAAGTTTCATGCGGTGATTTTAAGAAAGAAGATGTGAAAGAATACCTCTCTAATTTAATAGTTAAGAAATTTACACTTGAATAGAGAAACCTCAGTTTTAGTTCCTGCTTCAATGACTGTTAATATGTATTTGCCAATATCTCTTTAATTTAGAATGGAGAGGATCCTCAGGTTAAAATATTTCATGCTTGCTTACAGATAGTAACCAGAATCTTGCACCAGCTGCTTGTGATTTTCTGTCTCCTTCCAAAGGCCGATACTTGGTGCAATTAACTGAAGCTCCTTTTTTACCTTTCATTTGCAACTCGCTGCATAGCTATTGCTCCTGCTCAGAAAATGAGTGAAAGCTTCTAGACTTTTTCACAATAGGCTACAGAGAAGCAGAAACTGACTGTCCAAGACTTTCAGGACTTCTTACATGAATATGCACACTGGATACATGGATATGAGTACTGAAGAGAAATGCACATTACAAGACTGTTTCTTCCTTAATGGCAAATTAGGTCACGGCTTCATCCCATATTAGTTACTGACAGGTATCAGTAAGAGCATATCATCTTCTACATCTAGAACAAAAGCAGAGCACTGAACTTTAAATTGTTGAGAGTCTAATTTGACATTAGTCAAGGAAACACTTTCTTATCCTGACATATGAGAACATTACATCAGGGAAACACCTCAAAGACCCCATATCAAGTCCAAGGGTGGCTATCCCTTTGGAGCCAGGTTGCTGAACGGTGATGGAAAGTGGTTTCAATCAATCAATTTGACTGCCAGCGAATATAAACTCAGGGAAAAGGCTCCACAGCAGCATCCCAGATGCCACAGTCTTACTGTGCCTACCTATGGAAAGTTACCATGCAACTCGTACAAAAAGAAACACAAATTGTCTGTGCAATCTTCCCATCTAATCAGTTTGGGTTTTCTTTTCTTTTTATTGTACTTTTGTACTAGAAGTCACATTCTCCACTGTTTCTCCAACGCTGGTGCACATTCATTTCTGTATGTCTGGATACAGTGATTGTCATCAGGAGAACACTGCTTTCATATTTCAGGAGTCCAAATGCTTGAAATTTACCACAATCTGCAAATTTCCTGAAATCCATAAAAATATCAAATGTCTTAAACTGTGAAAACATATTGACTCCTCAGTGCTTTGTGTGTGTATACCTAATGGATCAAGAAATGCATAAAGTAAAACATCTGGATAGTGGGAACACTCAGACATGGGATTAGAGATTGAGCTACCCATCACTTTCAAGAGTAAGGCAATTCTGAATATTCAGGATTTCTTTACCTCAGAAATCATAGAATTATAGAATAGTTTGGGTTGCAAAGGACCTTTAAAGGTCGTCTAGTCCAACACCCCTGCAATGAGCAGGTACATCTTCGACTAGATCAAGTTACTCGGAACCTTGTCCAACCTGACCTTGAATGTTGCCAG
>NW_010538028.1:0-589 GCF_000687285.1 Phaethon lepturus | reverse complement strand
TAGGGAAACACATCTGAGTGTGAGAGAAATGCTTCAACTCGGTCGTGAAAGCATCCGCACACAAATTGATACTAGAGAAGCCTGCCACAGAAATGGAAGAACCTGTGGGCAAGAGAGTTACGTACAAGCCCCTGTCAGCCCCCGGGCTGGCTGCTGTGGAAGGATATGCTCCCTTTGCTACTGTACTGCCCAACCTGGCACAAGAATCCCCATCTCCTCAGAATGCTACAAGGTTGAATGCTATTGCATCTGGACTGTATTTAACGATGCTAATAATGCACAAAAGCCTGTTAATGTTTCACATCACACATCTTCAGAGAGATCTGTCTGTCATCTGGGCTACTGCCTCTCTATCAGAGAAGTGGAGTATAAAAAAACAGAGGAAAAGCAAGTCAACGGAAATAGTTTCCTCCTCTTTACCTTTGAGAAAATAGCTTTTACAGTCTCAAAGAAGAAATGAGGTAAAGAGAGGAGGCTGCACTGCTTCCAAATGCCGACACAATGCTGAGAAACTGGGCAAAAGTATAGCACTGAATACACAGGCTTTATAAATATTTTTTATTGACATATGGTGAAGAGGCAGGCAAAT
>NW_010538027.1:6995-8950 GCF_000687285.1 Phaethon lepturus | reverse complement strand
AACCTAGTGTTTCTGTGATTCTGTGATCTACGTCCTACACCAATCTAATCCGGGGTGTTGGCGACTGGCATTAAAGTATGGACTAAGGTTTTAACAAAGCATAAAGTACCAAAGCACTTTAATACCCTTGTTTGTACCTACAGCCCACACAAGGATGCGATGCAGAGTCATTAGATTGGTACAGAAACCCTTAATTTGATTTTGGTAGTACATAAAGCCTAGTAACTTGGAAACGGCATCAAACAGATGGTCTGAAAGAATTTTTAGGTAATGCACAAGTAGTCTGCATGGGACTTACATATTTATATAAAAACATAGGCCAGGAGTAGCTGCAAAGAGTAGTCAAACTCCTCCTTGTTTATCACTAGCATAATGTTGAAGTGCATTAGGAACGTATGAAAAATATATCCATTCAATGAACACATTCTGTACTTACCATTCTTTCCCCTAAAAATGTATTTTGGATAAATTTTGGACTATTCCTTCCTTTTCAATTATTTTCAACCTGTTACTTCAAATTACTAACCTAAATTAAAGAAAAATAACAGCTCCGATGACAGAGAATCCTCTAGATTTACTACAGCAGAGAGATTACATAGAAATCCAATATTCACAAGCCTTCAATAAGACAAAACAAACTACGAGACAATAGCTTTAATGATTCCTATGTTTCAACTTTCTGAAGCTTGCATTCCCACCATCAAGCTCTTTTCCCACTCTTTGTGCCCTGTTGTCTTTTTGACAGGCTTACAGCTGCCCTAGCCAATTTTATCTAAGTCCTCTAGATGAATGAGCTTATTTTCCCCTTCTTGTTTCAGCCAGGCCTGTCTTTTGAGCAGTACCTTTGTTTTTCCGAGGCGCGCAGACTCGAGGCATTCCCACGGCACCACCGTGCCTGGCTCGGATGGGCACGCTTGGTGTTTCTGTAAGCGAGGAGAGCCCCAGGTCCCTAGAAGCACACCGTGGTACAGCTCATCTGCTACACCAGGCCACAGTATAAAGCCAAATTCCAGATTTACTACTCGAGTAGTTCCCAGTGTCAGCTTTCAACTCCAGAGCACAGCAGCACAAATTTTGCTGGGACACAATTCTCTTGCCAGACCATTTTTTCTCAGACATTCATGCCAATCCCAAACGTAAAGGTGATTATAATGGGAGATTTTGTGCAAGCCTTTCTAAGTAACCTCTTCTTTTACTTCATTTTCCCCTCCTTTGCCTCTAGCTTCTGCCATGAAGGTTTGCAACCTCACATGTACACTAATAATCTCCAGAAGCACTATCATAAATAAGAGGAAAGAGAGTTAAATGGATTGAGTGGAAAAGATGAATTACACTTTCAATATGTTCACGTTTCAGATTTCTCTTCTACTACAGCTTTCATTTTTCTAGACTATTGAAATGCCCTGAGACCTTGTTTCTTCACTTGTGAATCTGCACCTGAACATCATCTCAGCACTAACTGTTTACATTCCCCCCATCTGGAACCTACTGAAGTTTCTGAAGGCTGTAACCAAAACTTTTTTTTTTTTTTTTCCAATGAGAGGTCTGGCTACTGCTAGAACTTTAACTTAACCTTATTCACTTCTTATTTCACCACTTCAGCCAATGATTACTACTGACAGTTCCCTCTGTTCAAAAAACTTTATGCAAGTTTTTATTGCAAAGCCAGTACTTTTCCCAACACCAAGTTCTAATCACAGATGCTTTAAATTGGCTTTTTTTGTCAGTAAGGTCTCCTTGAGGGCTCAGTTAGTGCTATCAGAAACTCATCCAAGTAAACACGTTCACCATCTGACTCCGTTAGAATAGGTACAGCTACAGGCACTCCACACCAAAAAATAAGGACCAACTTTTCTACAGAAGTCTATGACATAGCCAGAGTGGAAATCAAAAGTCGTAACAATCTCTATCCTGAGTCACCGTATAGTCACTGGATTCTCGGAATGCTTTAAATA
>NW_010538027.1:0-6964 GCF_000687285.1 Phaethon lepturus | reverse complement strand
GCAATTTTATTAATGATGAACAGAGCTCATCTCATCAGATACCAAGCAACTTCAATGCCTTTCTTACAGAATGTGCCTATCCCGAGTACTGAGGATGAAGAAATGCAACAATAAAAACATTATGTCTGCAAGGAAGTTCCACCGAATGTGTTGAATTTGGAAGTTGTCCAATTGATATTCATCTCCAATAGCATCCCTAAGTCAACCACAGTACAACAAGAAAATGGGCAAAAGCTTAAAGGAGGAAGGTTATTTCCCAGTGCAATACAGTTCTCGGAGAGGTACAATCTTGCATCTTGCTCTACCTCTTCGAAGTCTCTTGTCTTTTGAGGAACAAAAAATATTACTGCCCTTTATACTCTGGAAACAGTGTGAAAAAAAGTCAAGACTTCCTCTCAGCAGCTACTGCTAAAGAGGAAGTTTCCCAAACTTCACCCCTCAGGACATGTTCACCCACGCAGAACGCGTCTCAGAGAACTGCAGATCCCAGACAGTAACTTTTCCTTCCTTCTCATCTGAAAACAGCATACCGTAAGCATGAACGGCATGTTGTACAGTACAGCATTTCAAATACATTAAAAATAAAAATTATATAAAATTGTAAGCACCTTAGCCATAAAATTACTAGTATAACAAATGTCCAGCAGCATTACAGCTATTATGGCAGAAACTCTGGTAACCTACTGATGGCTGAGACATTAATACCCGGTCAATGATGAGGGTACTCTGCTCCATCCTGCTCTCCAGGGCTGGGTCATTGCTACATGCACCAAACCTCATCGTTTACATCCTCTTACCTCTTCCGAAGACAGTCACGCAGCATTTCCCCCTCACCCCAAAGAACTGCCAGAACTGAGTAACCATATGCACAGGTTAATGCTGGGAGCAGAGTGATGGGAGCTGAGGGACAGAGAATCTCATCACAGCTCGCAGCTCCCAAACAAGAGAGCACTGGGAAGAAAGGGGATTTGTAAGGGGAGACAAAAACCCAGCCTCACCCTCAATTCTACAAAAGAAATACAAGACTAAATTCTATCCCACAGTATACAAGTTTTGAGTGACACCTATACTATTATAACACATATTATCCTGACTATCTTTAAGAAAACCAGTAGGCAAAACTTAAGCTTATCCAACACATTCCCAGTCTTCCCTTGCCCCTTGCTCTGTCTGCACTCCTGCAGGAGCCTCTGTCAATCTGATTATTTTTTTTTCCTTAATCTAAGCTTGTTTTACAGGTCATCAATTTAATTTCTCAGTGCTTTAGGTTCTCCACTATTCTCAGTTAGAATAACATTATATCCATCAATCCTTATCTCTGAATCTTCAGCTTTTCATTTAGCCTCCCAGCAGTCTTGATCAGAGTTTTTCAACACCTTATCAACTGCAGCCGTGTTGATTAAATTACACCATCCGTTTGCTAATATTTACTGAGCCATTACTAAATATGTCCAACTTTGTTTGCTAATGCACATTTGTATCTCTCTACTATGTGAAACCAAAACCAGGCGATCTTGCCTATCTCCTGTTTCGTGGAAGCCTGCAAGTAAAAAAAAATACCATACACTTACTAGAACTAAAAATGTACAATTATAGGCAAGGAATGTTCCCTATTATATCCTGTATCAACTACTAATGAGAAAATTTCCCTCGCTCCCTGTTCCCTATTAAGGAACTGTTATTTTCCCAGTAATTAAATATAGCTAAAGAGGAGAGTTCTAATTACAAAAGTGCTACAATAAAAGCATCACTGTCTTAAAGTCATAGAGGTTATTAAACTTATTGCTATCATATTAGCAGGGTTTTATCCACTCCCTCATTTTTTGGTCATTTTCACAGTTCTTCAGTCTTCTGAACCTACACCATTGTCATCATCCTTTCAGGAAATAAGTTTAAATTAAGCAGCAACACTCTTGCCTGAAGGATTCAGAAATGTATCAGTGCAGGGCTAACATGGGTATAAAAGATTAACCTCTTCACATTTGGGACAATGCCGTCTTCTCTGCAAAACGTGTAGATAAAATACCTACATTACAGCCATCATCAATCATCCATTCAATAACATGGCAACGTCTTCCGCCGGCAGCCCAGTGCAAAGCTGGACGGCCTGCCAGACCTCTGGCTTCCCAAGAAGCACCTTGTGATCTCAGGTACTCCACCGTATCCAGGTGACCAGCAAAAGTAGCTAACATCAGGCTGTAATATCAAAAATACAGAAGAAAAGAAAATGACCCTGCTGCAAAACCAGGACAGCATTATCACTGTTTAAAAAAATTTAAGTGTGTGCACTACCACGTAAATTTCTGATAAATAAGAGTAAAAATGTACCAATGGCAGCTTAACTCTGATATGCGAGAGAACTGAAAATACTTGACCTTGTGAAGACAAGGAATAACACCATAAATGTATTTTAAAAGCCTGATGCACTCCTCCTAAGAGCTTTCTGAAACCTCTTCAAGGGTCACCTCACTTCAGAGGAGGGTAAGAGGACAGACGAGAGCGCAGAAACAAGCGCTGAGAAATCCACATTCGGATTGCAACTCCTCTACTGCCTTCACTATCCGTTAGTTCAGAAAGGGGATGTCATTACATCTCCATCTTCCACCAAACGTCACTCTTCTTCCTACCGAATTCTCAATTCTCACTCTGGTGCAAGGGTGCGACCTTTTTATTTCCAGATATCAGCTGGAAACTATTGAAACATAAGGGACCTCGACTTATGCCTCTATTCCAAAAAGAGACAAACTGCAGCTGTGAAAATAGGTTTCTTTCTCCTTGGGTGAATTCTTAAAACACCTTTTTCATACTTAAAAGGCAAAGCTATTTAAGACGCTTTCGTTCTCCAGCGGTTTGTTACTGCATTTCTATAGCGCCTGTTTCTGGAGGTCAGTGGCACTAACCGCTGAAATAAAACCAGCAGATAGGTCTCTGGTCGTTCTTCACATGCTTCAATACAATCAAGTGTGTGCGCCTGGAACAGCTTTCAGCGGCTGTTCAACGGCTCCATCAGCTCTCTAGGTAAGCATTAGCTCCAGCACAAACGGCAAGATCTTAAACTCTGCACCTTTTCTTCAGTGAATGTCTAGAACTGCCTTAATCACAGGATCATAAAAAGTGGCAGGGACCTCAGGAGGTCTCTAGCCCGACTCCTGCTCAAAGCAGGGCCAGCTCGGAAGTCAGACCAGGTTGCTCAGGGATTTATCTAGTTCGGTCTTGAAAACTTCTAGGGATGAAGATGGGGCACAAGCTCTCTGGGCTACCTGTTCCAGTGCTTGGCAGTCCTCATGGTGAAGAGATTTTTTTCATATCCAGACAGAAATTTCTCTTGTTTGAGTTCATGTTTGTTGTGAAATTCATCGGTGGACTTTAAGCATCTATAGGATCAGACTGACTGAAGGTGTCACTAAAGTTTGAAACATTAGACGAACAAGTGTTTGTCTTGCATTTTCATCCTCATCCTGTCTCTCTTTTTATCGAATAGTGTGCTTCAGATGCTCTCAACAACATCATTAACTGTACCAGCCACACCAATGCTTCTTAGATGATCCACTTCTTCATTTAATTTAAAATCACTCTGGTTCTCAAAATCTTAACCATAGTAGGAAATGAAAATAGATACAATAATTTTTTATCAGAGACAGAAATAAAAATACCATGAAAGAAGAGTATAATATTGTAGCACTCCAGCTAAGCAAACATCTCATCGGTGATTACTCTTCTACTTATTTTCTTAAATGATGAAAACATCAGATGGTTGTGTTGATTTTTAGCTGGCATCCTCTGCTGCCATGACTCTCCTCCTGTCCCTCAGTGTGGGTCCACAGCACTCTCACACAGAATCACTAGGTTGGAAAGGACCTTCAAGATCATCAAGTCCAACCATTAATCCAGCGCCACCATGTCCCCTAAACCATGTCTTGAAGTGCCACATCCACATGTTTTTTGACCGCCTCCAGTGTTGGTGACTCCACCACCGCCCTGGGCAGCCTGTGCCAATGCTTGATCACTTTCTCAGTAAATAAATTTTTCTCACCAGTGCTGAGTACAGAGGCACGATCCCTGCCCTGCTCCTGCTGGCCACACTAGTGCTGATACAGGCCAGGACACTGCTGGCCTTCTTGGCCACCTGGGCACACTGCCGGCTCATGTTCAGCCAGCTGTCAACCAGCACCCCCAGGTCCCTTTCCGCCAGGCAGCTCTCCAGCCACTCCTCCCCAAGCCTGGAGCGTTGCGTGGGGTTGTTGTGGCCAAAGTGCAGGACCCGGCACTTGGCCTTATTGAACCTCATGCAGTTGACCTCTGCCCATCGATCCAGCCTGTCCAGATCCCTCTGCAGAGCCCTCCTACCCTCCAGCAGATCAACACTCCCACCCAGCTTGGTGTCATCTGCAAACTTACTGAGGGAGCACTCAATTCCCTCATCCAGATCATCGATAAAGATATTGAACAAGACCGGCCCCAGAACCGAGCCCTGGGGAACACCGCTTGTGACCGGCCGCCAGCCGGATTTAACGCCGTTCACCACAATGATGTATGATGTGATTCAAAATACAATATTATGCTGGTTTACCCTGTCACTGATGTAATAATTCTACACCACATCAATGCATTTAATAAATATGCAGTAAAAATGTAAATAAAGCAAATTAAGCCAAAAGACGAATGCAAGTTTGATCACTGTCCGTCATCCCCAAACAGTCAGCTGTAGAGTCACAGTCCAGCTGACACTGCAGAAAATGGATTTTGGAAAGAATTGTACATGGGGCCCAAGGGACAATGTTGAAAGTGTGTCATGTACCCAAGCTGGCTAAGTGAGTAAATGGAATTCACAATTCAGATATTTAGTCTGAAAACGTTCTCAAGCAAGCAGAAGTAACTATCCTGTTTTACAATACACTGTATCCATTGAACGTAGAGTTGCACAGTGATTTTAGCTAGAAAACCTTAAATATTTCATAAGCTCACAAAGTTTTCAAACCCTGGCTCCTTCGTTGCAAATACTTTGACAGAGATGAAAACACGACACAAATGTCTTTTTTTTTTTTTTCAAGCAAAAGTCAGTAAATCATAACACTCACTTCTTCAATGAATGCAGAAGAAATCTTACAAACTTTGGGACAATATGTGTAGGAAAAAAATATACGAGAGAGTGAGTCCACCAGTTCTTGAACACACTTCAAGCAAGCAGTGCAAGAATGATGGACAGGTCATGAAAGAAACTAAGCAACACCATTCCCTCCTGCACAATTTATCAACTTTCCATGCAGGACAGCATGTGAGGCATAAAGGTGCCCAGTAAAACCAGCACTGTGTACCAAAATAATGGGAAAATCAGCAGAAGGTCGTTGACAGACACATGGATGCTCCAAGGGAAAGACCTGCAGAAGTTGTGTGGCTGTCCCACCAGGTGAGTAAATACGACAACACTTCACGAACATGCACATGGATGACTTACTAAAGAGTACCGAGCTACAGTTAGGAAAAATAACTTCTGTGGATGACCAGAGCCCAGGGAAGAAAAAGCCAAGACAGTTCACAGAAATGATCACAAGGAACACAGGTTTTAAGCACAGGATTGCTGGAGGCTAACAACAGTTTTATCAGCCCCCCAGGATCATCAGTTCTGTGATTGCCAACCATCAGGCTTGAATAGGTGTCAAACAATGCAGCAATCAGCACACGAGGATTTTTATGGATTTACAGCTTAACTAAGAAACGTCTGCTGAATCCCGAAAGAAGTCTTGATGTTGAGGTTCTCTAATTGGACTATCGAGCTGATGCCCTTTAACACACAGGATGGAGGTAGCATTTGGTAACAACTTCGAAATTAAAGATGTAATTACCCACCTACAGAAACCTAGACCCAAAATGACATTATTTGGACAGTACCATCCAGTCTAGAGAAAATTCCTTAAATTCTGTGAACGAAGAACAATGCCTAATGCAGATTAATTTAATTCAGAGCCACCTCACTCTTTCTTCAGTGTTATGCTTTTAAGCAGTGCTTCTGCACATCCAGCACACTGAATTCACCTGCCTGAGCCACTTAACTGCAGCTTCTTAATCCGTCAGTAAAAGGGACTTAAAAACTGACCTACAACAAACAGAAACCGGCATTTGACTACGTATTCGATTTTTGGTGAAAACAGCATAATACTACCTTCAGGATACAACGGAAGGTATCAGTAGGACACACAGCACAGTCTCCACTGACGTACAGTGATTCTTTGCTTTTGAATATGGAGAAATAGGTTTTCTTCAAGCAGTTCCCTCACAAAATGTACCTGAAGTAGAGAGGTCTGACACAGAAAAGGATGCCTGCTGGTTATCTGGCATTGCTCCTGTGTGATGTGGAAGCCTGTTAGAATTTAGCTTGGGACAGACATTTTTAAATAAAGATATTAATTTTGTTTGATTTCCTTCATTGCAAATCTGAGAATAGATACATGGATAGAGTGCAGCGAAAAAAAAATCACTATTGGTTGGAGCCAAGTACATACAGACCTTCAGTAATACATAAAGAATACATACAGCAACAGTTTCCTCTCTTTAGATCCCATCTAAAAGACATCACTTCTGACCTACAAACATTCAGTGCTCAGAACTGAGGCAAAAGAAAAGCAGATTATCAAAGCCCCCCAGTTTCCTGAGCGCCACGGACATGGAGGCACAGACCCACAATTGTGCTAGACTCAGCTACGGGGCTGTGTCCTGTTATCCCTCAGCTGCTTGATACCAATTCTCTGGCTGGAAATCACTATCTCCTCCAGAGTCTGCAAGGAAACACTCACCTGCTTCAGTGGAAGTTCAACCAACTCCAACCATGTTCACTGGCTATTAAACTATCTGGCTTAAACTAAGCAGATGAGAACCCACGCGATGCCATGCATGGGCTAAGGGAATGGTAACCTCCAGCCAGGGGCCTGAACGAGCATTTAATTACAGAATCACAGAATCATTAAGG
>NW_010538026.1:33070-35586 GCF_000687285.1 Phaethon lepturus | reverse complement strand
TGCAGCGCGGCGCTCTGTGCTACGCGGTACCCGCCGTGCTGCCGGAGCTCCCGGCTCTTGCTGTGCCGGCTCCGCTTGCTTGTGAAGTAACCGCGGTGAGCTTTTAGACTCTGGAGAGGAGGGACCCTCTGACACTCCTTGTCCCGCCACCTCCCTGACCACGCTTTGATTGTTGCCCTCTGACCTGGAGATTATTTTCACCACCGTCTTTTGTTTGTTTAAAGCCTGGTTTTCTTGTGCTGAATTTTCTTATGAATGTTTGTTTCACAGCATTAAGAAATTTCCCACCAGAAGACAACCTCTGCCTTGTTTATTTAGACATATTTCCCTTCAATTTTTTCCACTTCAAAAATTCCATTCAATTTTGGAGGCTTTGGTGATGGTCATACAACAGTAAATGCTTTTTAAAAACAACACACACACACAAAAAAAGAAAACAAAAAACCCCCAAACACATGCAACTTATGTTAAATACACCAGATTAGCATGGGTATTTTATATAAGCTTGAATTCCTTTGCATTGGCAACCAGTGAAGGATGGCATTGGTGTTTATAAGTACCGAGAGAAAATACAAACAAAAGTTCAAACTACCGTGGTGTCTCCGTGTCTCCTCTACTTATTTGTCTAATATGGGTACAGGAATGTTATCTGTGTTTTTAAAAATATAAGACATCAAAGGACATCATAGGAAGACTGGATAAACATTTATGGTTTTCAGTTTAAAATAACTAGAGCTATAAAGTCCAAATAGTTAGGAGGGTCTTTCCTACACTAAATATTTAGACCAGTCTGACCTGTATCTTATTCTCCTGACTATGTTTTAATAGAAGGTTTGTTTTATAGCATGGTTTTGAGTAAGCCTGAGGCCAGAGAACAGATCTGAACTGGTAATGCATGTAATAAGGAGCCACTGGTTATTTTATGACTTGAGGAGAGCAAGCATGTTCTTACATGATGCGGGATCATAATTCAGTGGTACTGAAATGTCTACCATTCTTTAACACTTCAAAGCAATTTGCATTAGAAGAAAGATTTGCTAGTTTACATCCTCTATAAATTTAAATTCTTTATTGCACAGTAAATCATTATTTATTTGTTTGTTATTGGTTATTTATTTTTCATTGTTGGAATTGGCTGTGCCTTTACTGTTACGAATTTAATCCCTTGGTTTAGAAAAGAAGCCTGTAATCTACTCAGGAGGGGTTTTCTTCTTTAAAAAAGAAATGCAGAAATAAACTGAAAATTTTATGGTAGTTTGAAAACTACTGCTTTGGTGTCAGAATCCAGGTCCAGAGCAATCTGCTTTTGCTTTTGTTTGTCACTGTTATATCTACTTGTACTAGGTTGCAATTCTCCTGTTCTCATGAACCTCTTCTGTAGAATATGTTACCCCGTACGCTTTCTCTCACAACGGTGAAAGAAAATGAGGTGAGTAGCTATACTGAAAAGACTTGCCATATGAGCACCATCACATATATTGGCTGGGGACACGATCTGTAAATTCTGTATGGCAAGGCACTTAATCTGTACATGACAGATTCTCCTTCCTTGCTGTAATTTTATATAAATTTAAAAAAAAGAATAAATTACTAGTAGATTTGGGTAAAATAAGGTGCCTTCACTATAGTCCGTAATCTTGTGGTACTGAACTGGGATTATCGTTAGTGAAGATACTTAGATCTATTGTATTCTTACTCTGTTTGGAGGTTGAGTCCATAAACTTTTATGAGCTATAGTTTAGATAATGTTAGGAAATAGCTTGTCTGGAACTAAAATTATCTCATTGTTTGAAACAGGCAGGGACAGATTTTGGTCTTTTCTGCATTAGTCTATTTGCTATAAAACAGATCTTATCTTTCAAGTGTTGTGGAACTGCTCATTAAATTTCTGGGTTTATACATGGAAATGTATAAAAGATCTGGCTTCTTGATGTCTGTGGCTGCATGTGAGTATGACAATTAAAGATCTAGTTATAAGAAGAGTCATCTATGGAAAAAAGCTAAAAGAATGTTTATATTCTGTTGGGGTTGGGTTTTTTTAGAGATTCTCAGGTTTATCTATGCGAGTATCTTTATGATTGTTAGAAATGTGTTTCCTTTGACGTAGTCCCGTCACAACTGGGTTTAACTGCATTTTGGAAGCTGAATGTAAATTAATTTATTCAGTAGATCAGTGACAGAACAAGACTGCAATCCAGGCTTTCTGCATTATCCATCTACCTTGATTTCTAAGAAATAGTGACTTATTTCTAGCCTTTTTGGATTTATGTAGGTTTATAGCCTATGTCCATGAAAGTCTCCTCCTTTTGATAGCCTAAAGAAAACTATTTACTTTTAAAAAGAGGATGTGCACTATTGGCAAACTGAAATGTGCTGCATGCATGGATACCACTAATGAAAGGCAAGAGCACTTTCTCCACTGAGTGTTTTTTTTCCACTAGGGTAATACACCTAGCATCCTTTGCTCAGTTATAGTTAGGGAAGAAGATGATTTTTGTACAGTGTTGTTATTTTTA
>NW_010538026.1:3859-33039 GCF_000687285.1 Phaethon lepturus | reverse complement strand
CCTGCTGATGTAGCTGAATCTCAGGGAATTACTGTTACCATGCAAAATGATGCTCTCAAAGAACAGCACTAACTGTCATAGATCCATGGTTTTAGGCAGTCACTCTTAGTAGGAGTTCACACTGTGTTCAAACAAGTTCAGTGTTGTTTGCACTGACAATGTACCAAGTGAGTACTCCACCCAAAAGCAGAGCTGAGGTCTTGTAGAGAACATTGCTGAACAAAAGCACAGTCACGAAGGAGCTGGAATTTGTGATGCTCAGAACTATTGTTCAACCCCACCACCTCCATCCCAAAGCCCCCAAATTTTCAAATTCAGGGCTTTGATTCAGGCTGACCTTTCACTGATGTTGATTGTTTTCAGACATAGATTTTTTTTTTCCTTTTTTCCTCTTCTGTCAAGAACTGTTAAAAGAATTCAGCTCTCTTAGAAGTGCCTCCCTTCTGCTATATAGTTCTTAATTGAGTTCTTGGCAGATGGAGGGGAGAAACTACTTCTAGCTGTTAGAGTAGCTGTGTGAACTGGGAAAGCCTCCAACTTCTAGAAATTTATTTAAAGGCTTGAAGAAGATCCAAATTTCCAAATAATTTTTCCTCTTTTGCTTGGTCAGCTGTCAGTATTTGATAAATAGGGTGGGACTATTGTCAATATTTAACAGCTCAACACAAATATTATTCTTCATACATTGTAAAAATAGTATATGAAATGCAAATCAAGTGCTTTATATTACAGTTTGGTAGTAACAGAAGCAAGTGATAAAATTTCCCTTGCCTCCATACAAAGGCATAGAGAGGGAGGAAGATGTTACCAGTGGTAACAGTCTTCCCAGCTGGGAAACAAAACAGTGAGATTCCTCACTCCTCCCACCTGGTGTCATGTCCCAAGGCAGGTTCTGTGACAGAAGTTGTTGTGAAGTGTTTCTGTGTAAGAAAGATATGACTAGTAATTCAAACCAGATTATCAGTGAAGTCTTCAGTAACAGCATTCCCGTCTCCAGTGGTGTGTCACCGGGACCCCTTGAACTTCTCTGCAGTCATATATTGCAATATAAACACAAATTATTTCTGGAACCTTCCCTATGCTCAGAGAAATTCTTCCCAAAAAGCCACCATTTGGCATCAGCTTGCTGTACAGGGCAGCCTGCCCTGTCCATAGGCACGTGCAACGTGACTATGGCATTATCCTCATTTAGAAAATCAAGATGCAGCATAGTCACTGTAAGATGGGTTTAATGAGTATCGGAAGTAGGCCTGGCTGTCACTTCCCACTTGGGTGTTCTAAAATGGTTTCCCATGATTTTAAATCTTTAGAAACATACCACTATGTAAATGGTGTGGCATAATAGCCAGGAGATACTAGTTTTTTAACTGAAGGAGAGAAACTGAGTGTCAGATGGCTCGGCCACAGCCATGCTGAGCGAAAGCCGAGGTTAACTCGCAGGGAACTGTCGGCACCGCTCAGCTCGGCGTGCCTCAGCAATGTTACTTTTATTGGTAGCTAGATTAAGCCACCACCCACACAAAACAAAGGATGAGGAACAGAGCCAGTTTATTCAGGAGACTTTCAAATCTAGCATTGTTTCAGGTTTGGCTTTGCTCCAGTGTGAAATGCGTTTTGTGTGTTCCTGGAGCTGCCCTGTAGAGAGGTAGCAGGAAACAGCTCAGTTATTAGAATGGCAGTTTGCCGGTTACTCTGTAAATGAATGTGAGTAAACCCAGGAAATAACCACAAATAACGCTAAAACATTATTACTCCATTTTGCACAAAACAGACTGCTTTACCATCAGTTAAAACCAGTTCTTCCTGAAATCCTTTACTAGGATTACGGCACTGTTAATGTGTTTCAACTGTCATCCAGAAAAGTCAGATCTCAAAGATCCATTCCATCTTTCAGAGTAGTGCTCCATTGAGAACTACAAAGCTGAGCAGTCTTGACTTACAGACTGAAGGACAATTTCAACGCACTTTAAGCCCATCATGTTCCTGTACACTGGTCCCACTCCCGCTTTGTCTTAACTTTCTCGTTAGTCACAGTAGAGCAACGAGTCTTTGCTCATATAGCCCTTTGAGATCTAATGATAGATAGCGCATATTTGTTAAGACCTTTCAGACTTAGGCAAATACCACATCAGTCAGAAATAGTTCATATAAATAGACAAATTTTCTTCATACTTAATTGGATGAAAAATCCAATTAAAAAGAAAAAAAGAGGTACAGATGGAAAGATTCCCTCTCGGTGAATACAGGCTACATGTGTACCTGAAGTGGCTGCACTGAAATTGCCCTTCAGCTTCTGTGAATTAAGTTTGTTCAACCTCCTCTAATTCTAAACACCAAATCTAGCATTGCTAGATAGGAGAGTGTAAGGATGGAGTAAGCGTTTAAACGGGACTTTTCCAGACAAGGACTGAAACACAGCTGGCACATTATCCTGAACAGTTAAATCCTGTACTGTACTAATTCTGTTGAAGTTCGGCGTTTCAGTCTAACCTTTTCTCTAGCTAGTAACTCACATATGTCTTGTAATATTTGTCTGGTTATTTTACGTGGTCTGATTCTGTTAGAATAAGTCTACTAATTGTATTAGTAATAGCTACAGCTGAGAATACGAGGTTGTTCAAAGGAAAGAGGCATGATATTAATTTTCATTAGTTTATTTCTATAGGTCTTCATTTTTGGAGACAACAGAATAATAATGATTTCCTTCAGGAAATAGTCACAACTTTTGCGACTTTTATGTCATGCACTAAGATATCAAAGGTTACTATTCAAGTGTAGCCAATGAGCCGTGGGGTGCTGGGGAAGACTTTGCGCATGTCCATACATGTCTTGTCAATGAAGAAGGAGTTTGCCTTCACAGAAATTTCATGTTCCAGCTTTGATTTGTTGACATTCAGCATCTGCAGAGTGTCACGGGCTTCTTGCAGACGTTGCTTTAGGGTTTGTAAGGTGTCATCTATAGTGTAAACTTCAGTGACAAGCCTGAAAAAGAGAAGGGGACAGGTTGCTCACGTAACTTTAGCAGTCCCTCGCCACATTCCTGTTTTGACAGTGGACAGGTCACACTTTCAGGCAGGATTTGAACAGTTGGCTTGGACTGAATCAGTAGGGCATCTATAAGAAGTGATAATTTCTTGCTTGCATTGACCTTCAACAGCAGACTAAGCCACTTTGATATATTTTTCTAATTGCTATCTTCTTCACTTGCAGCCTGTCATTTGTGTAGCCCCTAGGGCTAGCATGGCTGTGTTGAGCACTTGCATACGGTCCTGCAGAATATGTTTGGGATGGATGTTACCGGAGAGTTTTGGTGCAGTTCATGATAGTTTCAACTTGTGCAACAGGATGTGCTAAACAGTCTAGGTTTGGCACAGCAGCCTGTTAGTTGGTACAAGAATCGCTGGCAGAATAACCACTGAATCTGGAACTCTGAAATCAAGATTTCCTGTGAGCTGATATTAGCCACATTTCTTCCAGTGGCTTATCAATGGACATGTGGCAAATCTTCTTGTATAATCACTGATCTGGTAAACTCTCTTAATACTGTCAACTTTTGTGTTTTGTCTAATGTTCTATTAATTGCACTATAGACTATAAGAAAGATTGATTTTTCCAGAACCCACTTTGACTTGTTCTGGGTTAGTCCCAGTTGCTTCAGCACAGAAAAACTAGACTTTATTAATCTGTTTTCTGTGTAATGCCTTCAACTACAAACTTGGCAGCACACACAGAGAACAAGTGCCAACATCAGCACTTCCTTTTAAATAAACAGCAAGCTCAGATAACATTTACATGTTACAAAGAAGTGGTTCATCTGATATTTTCTTTCCCTATTACAGTTGAGCTATTGGGCTGAATTCCTTCTTGCTGTAAACCACATGAGAAATACAGTTAACAAATCAATTAAAAGCAAAAAATCCTTAAAAAGTGAATTAGCAAATGGTTTTACTTTCTCAGATACGATTTTGTCTCTAAGAAAATACATTTTATTAGAGATGTGAGCTCAGACAAAAACTGTGATAGAAAACAGTATCTAAATTTCAAATACCCTATCAGAATTTCTATTTCTAATTGCAGTTACATAAAATTCAATTATTTGGATCAGGTAAAACATCCAAAATAACCTGGTCTGGAGTAGGGAGCTGTGGTAGAGCAAAATTCTTATGCATTGGAGGAAGAAGAACAGAAGATGCTAATTGCCTGCCAATGTAACTACCTCTAGTAAACAGTGTACTTGTATAAACATTTTGGTTAAATTATTAGAAAACGTATTAGACTGACAGAAAATTTGTGTGTATGTTAAGCCTAAAATACTTTCGAATAGCTGTGCAACAGCTTGTGAAGCTCTTATATAACCTATAAGCTAGTAGAAGTTGGATTGATTTAGAACACCTACGTACTTTTTGGTTTTAAGCATCTCACATTAATGTCCTTTCAACCTAATTGAAGAAAATGTTCAAAGACATTCTGATATTCCAGTGGCTTCAAATGAAGCTTCCAAACTTTTTTAGTCGGGACCCTTTTGAACATCAACAGCATCACTGGCAAGTGTGAGAAGAAGGAATAATGTGACACTCTGCCTCAGCACATTTTTGATCCTAAATCAGGAAAGTTTTACATCTTGGATACATGCAGTCCTGCTGACGGGGCTGATATCAATCATAATGCTGCAGACATTTTTTGGAAGAGATCTTCAGGGAGGAAGTAGGGAGAGAACAAGACTCAGACTGAGTATAAGACTGGAGTTGTGTGTTAATATTTAAGGACATCATGTTTTGTTTTGTTGGTGTGTTTTTAATAAAATGCTGATACTAGCTTATTTGCATACCTAATTGATGATGTAGTGGTAAGTGAAATGGAGATGATCTGCTAATTAGTAAATGTAACTGCTAAGTGAATGCTACAGTGCAATCAGAAGTTTTTCTGGTTTCTTACAGCTAATTCCTGCCACGTGAATAAAACTATCCAAATGGATATAAAAGAATTCAGATCCAAAACAGTATTTTGTGACAGAATGGATGTGGAGAGTAGAGTGCAAAGCTGAAGAAATCTAATATATGGATATGCCAAAGGAAATGTCAAGATCTGATTAAGGAGGTATGAGGCTGAAAAAATATATATTGCATTTTACGACTTACGGTTTAAGGAGTTAGAAAAAGTGAAAAGATGCCAGTACAATAAACTATGATTTATTGCCCCTTCCTTGTTTGACTAAAAGCTTTTTGAGCTGATAGGACACTGTTTAGGAAAAATAATATAAATACTCAGTTTAACCATTATGTACTTCATTCATCTCATTGCATGTGAAGCTGTTCTATACAGTGAGGTTTTGCCAGAGACAAAAACAAAAAGGCAATGGCTTTCCACTTTTCATGAAAATATGCAAAATTCTCTCTTACTGGACTGTGAAATTCACTCCAGCTATGGGAAGAACCCTGCTGCAGTATTTCTTGAGACAGACACCCCCACCCCCTGCCCCCTGAATATTTCGAAGACAGTATTTTAAATAAGATATACTCAGTAGTGTTCTTCTGGAACACTGGTGTGCTCCAACTGGATTGGAGGGAGCTAAATGGGATTAAAATTCCAAAGACCCTTCTTCAGTCATTAGGGAAGGAAGACTAGTATCTCAGACATCTTGTACATCCAGAAAGACACAGTACACACTATATAATGGATCACAGCACAGGGGTCACCTGGCTGATGCCAGCAGGTGCTGGGAAGCCCCTGCAGCTCTATAACCGAAATGTATGCTAAGTGACCTGACCTGTACAATGATGATACTGGAGGCACTAAATAGTTGAAAATTAGCTGAGGCGGTAAGAGATGCTGCCTCACTCCTATTTGCAATTAACTTTTTAAGGAGCTTGACCATTAGATAGTTTTTTGCATCGAAAGACAGAAATTTGTTTGAGATAACTGATTTTTAGAAACATGTTATTTCCTAAAGTGAAATCTTGTGTTTCATAGGGAATGGAATTAAAATAAATTTCTAAGCCTCAACTCAGACATGAGAGTGAATGCCAAGAGATATCAGCCACCAACAGGCAACTGAGCTCTTAGAGTCCCTCTCCCAGGACAGTTAAAGGCAACTACACACATTGAACATTAGATGTTTTGGCCCATTATTTTAACATAGCTGTTTGGATTTTACTATCTTCTTCTAGAATTTGTATCGCAGTGTAATGAATACAATTCTAACCTCATCAAACCCATTCACACTGTCATTAAATTTCCCATTCTTGAGTGGCTGATGAAGGAAGGGACAGAGTAATCTAGCCTTTACTTACTGAAACTGAGGTGCATCACGGCAAAGTTCTATATTGGGTCGTTTGGTTCTTCCCTCCAGGCGGGTCTGAGCCACTTTCAGTGGGTACTCCTTTGCCTTTATGGATCTCTCCAGTAACATGATTGTGTCTTCTGTCTGGAAGATTTCCTGAAGTATCTGAACAAAGCAGAATGTTTTTGTAAGCCTTGTGCATACAAAATCAGAACTCACCCCTGCTTTGAAACACTCCTCTCGGAACTGCTTCCATTCTGGCATGTCATTTCATTTTGCTTAATTTAGGGGAGGAGATTACTATAAACTCAGTCTGGTGTATTTGTATAATGTGTTGGCTTGATCTTGCCATTTCTTTAAAAAGACATGTGGTAATCAAAGCTCATGGGATAGCACATATGGATGGGGGCCCATACAATCATACATCAAATGAAAGCACTTAATGAAGCTGTTCCTGGAAAACAGGCGAACAACTTCCACTAAGAAATGCACCATCTCTTTCCTATTATAAAATTAAGAAATTTGTAGACAAATTGGACTATAAATTTATTACAAGCAGAAGAGAAGCACTGAATTATTGTGATGGGGGAAATTTCAGCTGTGTTTTTGTGATACAGCCATTTTCGTAGAGGCAGTGTTTGTAGCTCTTCAGGGACTTATTTCCATTTTTTCTTCTAAATGAAAAAATCTGCTGCTTGATCTAGGAACATTTTGCAAAGGTACAATTCCAATAAACTGACATTTTCATTTAAACCTTCATTCAATTCTTATTTCTTTTTGCTTCATAGAAATTCAAAAGTAATCAAGTATGTCGCCTCTGAAATTGTTTCATACCCCAAGTGTTTTGGGGACATCTGCTGCAAAAATATATGAACACAAGTCATATTTTCATACTGAAACTAAATTGTCAAAGTTTTGAAAACTCTGCTGGGAGCTCTAGAGGAAAGACCAACTTCCTTTAAAAACTTACTTTTTGTAAATGGGGAAGATACAGAGTGAAACGTCACCAAAAAGGAGAGGCCTATGGAATTAGTATAGCATAGTTTTTAGTTGCAGTGCATGTTATCCTATAATCATATAAAACTGAGGATCCTGTAAGTGCTTCTTGTATGTTTTAATCTGCATGAAAAAAAGAGAGAAATTGCAAGGGAAAAGCTTTGCTCAGTCTTAAAAAAGAAAGAAGAGAGAAAATGTTTATATTCAGGTAACATTTCCCAAACAATTGATTATTATGTTACTTTCATTTATGAAGATTCATTACAGCCACTGTGGTGAACCTATTCAAGCTTTTCCTATAGACAGCTTTAAAATGGAAGAGAACAAACTAAATAAATGTAGTTTCTCAGCCAGCCTACTACAATCAATGCAACTTGAATTTCAACAGCTGCTAAAAATTGCATAATGTGATTTAAATTATGCTGCTATTTTGATGTTGTCTGCACGCTAAGCTGTCCCAGGTTTGGTAATGGTGTCTGTGGTTTGAAAATCCGTTTAGTTCCTGCCGATGAAATGTTACTTATAGACAAAATCCAAAGAGTTAACGATGCCAGGAACCTGCACCCCAGTCCAAATCCTTAAGGGCTTGTTGATGTTGCAAGGCAGAGCAATGTGAAAGATCTGCTTGCTAGCAGTGTCCAGACCAGTTCGACCCTTACAGCAATGCAGTTTTCCAATAGATGAATCATCTTGGATGCTGAAGCAGCGGCGTATGAACATGACTGCACTGATATGAAGCCAGGTCTCCACACTGTACTGAGCCCTTTGAGTCCAAAGTTTGTTCTCGCAGAGCTAGCTTGAGAGCATCTTCACCCAAAAAGAAGCTTTAATTGCTTATAGAATGCTGGGGGGAAAAAATCTGGGTTGTTATGAAGGTGACATAGGGTGGAAGAAAGTAAGGCTAACGGTAGCAAATTTCTCCCTATAATTTTACTCTGCAGTGGTTCCTTCTTAATTAGATAATCACTGTAAACTCCCTGTGTTTTACGGGGAATATTTATGCAGGTGATCCAGTGTGCTTTGGTAGCTATTTGTTTTGCAGAGGAACTACTTACAATAAGAGTTCATTGTTAAATACATTGTTTTACATCTTATCTACAACTTTACCAGTTACACATACTTATTTCTATATATAAAAAAACAAGGGAAAGAGACTTAATGAAGTTAAATGTGCACATTATGCATTAAGCCCACATCCTTCCTTTTCCCTGAAAACACCAAGGATTTGGGTCTTCTGCTACTCAGAAGCAGAATTTGAGTAGTTTGTGCTGTTGTCAGAACTTTGCTATTTATAACCTGCCTAGGAGAACCTAGTGCGTGTTCATCTGTGCATGACAAAGGTGAGGTCCAGCTCCTAGACAGGCTGCTGGTGATTAAAGGGACGTATGTCGGGGAGAGTTCTACAAGCCGATCAGTCCTATCCTTTGCTCCCACTGTTCACCTTCATCGCTAACCAAAAACATCAGCCGGTGGGGACGCACCAAGGCTGTGAGGCAAAGAATACACAGTGCTTTTAGAGGTCACCCGCTGCTTAGCAGGGTCCTCCTTTCCTGTGTTTATGTTATAGCTTCTGTCACTAGAGCGGCGTTTCCCATGCTACGCCTTACTGCGTGCAAGTGAGCCAAATTCACTGGGGCATAGTTCTGTTACCTGCAGTGAGGTATGGGGAGGTTGTTGGTCTCTCGCATTAATTCTAGTTACAATTTGGACTAAGTTGTAAGCAGGTTTATTTCTTTTTAATAAGAAGTGTAATTCAAAGTAAAAACAATGAAACAAAGCAGCATGTATCTCAGCCCAGTAAGAACTGGGACAAGTTATGTCTCAATTTCAGAAAGGATTGAGGGGGTTATTTGTTTTCTACTTATGGTGGAACAGAGGAGTTGCACTCTCAGTTCAGATTCTGGGTAGGACCTTTGTGGTTCAGACCTTGAGCTTAATTGGTGATAACACTTTCTCTCTTGGGCAGCAGGTGGAAATGGTGATTCACCTTTGTGGAGCAAATCTATCAATGAAACAGCGCAACTAAAGCAGCCCAGAGCACTTGATTAATGATCCGTGACTGTGAAACCAACTCCCTAGGGCGATGCTGCGGTTCACAAATGCACTCGTGTTGTGGTAGGCATGTAATGTAGTCACTGTGCTAATACTTTCTGTCCGGTGATAATATGAATCAAAACAATTTAATTTATTTGGTGAGTGGAGTTAGGTTACAAGCTGTCTTACACTTCATTAGTGCTAATTGTTCTAATCAGGTTAGAGAAGAGGATGAAATTAATATTTTGTGCAAGAAATTTTTTTCCTGCACTCTTTCTTTGAAAGCAGTATCAATATCTTGTGTTTATTCCATGTGTGGAAGGAAGGCAGGAAGCCATCAAAGGGGATGCAGTATGTGTACAGAAACATACTGCAGCAGACTCTGGGGAGCATTACACAAATTTATAAGAGGGAAGAAATTCAGTAGTTTTCAGTATCTCAGATAACAATGCTACTCCTCTGCCACAAATCCTTATTATATAAGGATTGCCTATAGCAAACCATGGCCGTTCCAGTCCTACGTGACAGTGCTGTAACAGTTGGGTCCCTTTACTCTCTCATTCTGCTTGTGTGAAAAAATAAATTACATGTTGGATGTTTTTTTAAGATGCAGAGGGAACAAGCTGATTCTTGTACAGACAACGTTGAGCAGATTGCCCATGTATAAACTGTCCTCAGTTTCTTGGAAAGGCCATTTTCATTAAGCTCACCTAACAGAGAGAACTGGTTTTCTGAACAATTTTCTGAACCCACGCTTTTCTCACATCCTGTTCTGATGCATTCATACATGGCCACGGTGCAAGTACAACTGCCAGACCTCAAACCCATGTATTTCAAATTTAGTAGTAATGTTTCAAGTGCATGAATGTTGGTAATCATCAAACCTGAGGTTTGTTTCCATTACCTTACAGCACTTAATGCTGTACGCATAGCAAACACATAGGTGTTCCCTTAGTGCCACAGAAGCAGGAGACTATATTGTCCTCTCTTTTTAGACTACTAAGTCATGTGTGCACTTCCCCCATAAATAATGGCATATAACTGACACAGGACAATAGCAGTCTTGTATCTAGAAGTGACACGAAGTGTTTGGAGCTTGCACAGCCCACAAATTCACACAATGTTGATGTTCAAAAAGTGCAAGCGCTGAAGTCTAAGTAGGAAATGTTTCTCTTTATTGAGAATCCAGTAGCTCATGAGTCATGAAAAGAGAGCTTTCATCTAAAAGTTACTGAAAAATCAGTTTTATGTTCAACCCTTGTAAGACTTTGTGTTGGCACAATGTGCAGTAACTACGCTCTGGTGTCCTGCTTATAAAGGTAGTAGTGTGCAAGCACATTATGCACAACCGAGACAATTGATTAGTGCTACTGAGCAAACCCCTCATTCATTCACTAAAGAAAAATATTGTTTAAACCTGCCTGTGAACTCAAAATTCAAACATGAAACCATGCATCCATCTTTTAAGTCCTGCTTGGCTACGTTTAAGTGGATGTGGTTTAGGTTCATTATGTGTTCTCAAATTTTCTCTTACTTTTTTTTTCAAAGCACTGTCATTTAAGACATACAAAGAAAAATGGCCTCAGGGGAACCACCTCCAACACATCGTAGAAGCTTTATACAAACAGTTTTCAATTACTCATTCTGGCCTCACATTGGATAAAATGATTTAGATAATTTACTATCTGTAAACGGATTGGTGGGGAGGATCACCAGATAGTGTTGCACCAGTCTACGTCATTTCTGGATGACCTCCAAAGGCAGGAAGCAAAAACAACAAACGCTGAGCGGCGTGTTGCTAAGAGAGCATGGTGAGGCACTGGCTCAGGCAGCTGCCCATCCGGAAACTTTCCTTTCCAGGACATGAGTAAAGTTTTGTGCTGCAGCATTCTTGAGAGCTTGTAGAAAACTGCACTACCACTGTTCTCTCACTTCACCAAGGCCACAATTTTTGTAGGCTAGATACAGTAAGACCGAGAGAAAGAGCCACTGAAGTCACACGTTTCATTATGTAATCAGCGTAGTCTTACGTGCAGCATAAGCATTTTTAAAATGCTACAGTCTGACTGCTATCCTTGTTCCTTTGTTGATTCCAAGGTTTGCTCAGTGTTTAGTATCCAAATGCAAAAAGCAGCAGCCTGGTGATATGGTGGGAGGAGCATTTTTGTGCCCTCGTTTTATAAATTTCTTTAATGTTTTGCCTCGGTTTTTTTAAACTTATTTCATACATGTTTCCCTATTTCATCCAAATGATTTTGTAAAAGTTACATTTGTTGATGTTACCATACTTAATTGAATAGACAGTGTAATTTTGACTGATTTCACAATTAATTTTAGGGTATGTGACCACATTATTTCAAAGTAAAACTGATATCTTGCAATCTTTGGATTGCAAGTATAACCTACATCTTGAATCTGAAAGGAACTTGGATCTGACAGTTTTTACTGTCATGTCTCTGACAAATTCTTGACAAACATTACCATGTCCCTTGCTTTTTTTGTTTCTAGGGTTTGTTTGTTTCCTTTGGAGCTGAATTGCAGGTCACTGTTTTATAGCTTATCAAGTTTTGGTTTGCTTTTAATCAGATGGTGGTGAGGAATAGTCCAGGAATATTTTAAGAAAAAAATAATAGCACATTTAAAAGAAAAAAAATCACACTCAACAAAAAACTCCTATCAGGAATGGAGAGATTGGTCTGGATTTGGGAATGTTGCAACCTTTTATTTATAAAGCTTTGTAACAATGGGAATAGGGCTGGCATAAATACAGTCAACAGATCTGAAAGCTAAAGCATGCTGCAAGTTCTATGCCTGTCCAAGGATACCTATAAAATCCCTGATATTTTCTTTATAACTGTCTTAAACATGACAGTTTCACAGAAAAGAGGAAACTGTCAGGATGTAAATACTATACTTCTAAAACAATGAAGGCTTTAAATATACATCTGGACATTTAATCTGTGTCCTTACACAGATCAGTCTATTCAGCATAGATTGAAACAGAGGACCTGTTTGGTCTTGCATTTGGTTGGTATAACAATTTACAATCTTGCAAAAGTGTTTCTTCCACTGAATTCCAGTATGCATTTTTGACTTTGATCTCTGCAAATTATCTAATCCATTTCACATTTATATGCAATTGGTTTCTACTTAACGTTTCCGCTGGTCCTAAAAATGTACAAGATGTTTATTTTAAAACGGATCTATTAAAATTATACTGGGAGAAAATAATTTGCCTGAATTTTCTAAAATATTTTCAAAATCACAGAGGAAGCAATAACTATACACAAGGAAATGCTTAACTCTTTGCATACCTCCTTGCTACACCTTTAACTATCAAAGAACAAGAATAAGCCTCAGAGTTCTGTTGTATTTGTCCTCCATTTTACAGTGTATCATGCTTTCAGATGCTGCAGGACCAGCAATTTTGGAGTGCGTCATCATTTAGGAGAACAAAATTAAGTGCTATGTTATTAACGTATTTTTGCTAAACCAGGTCAAAATAGCAATAAAACAGGCAGTTTGGCCCTTGTGCGTGCTCTGTTTTGTCTCAGGTTACCTCATCTGAGAGAAGGGTATACATCCCTTTCTAGAGAGGTGTCTCTAGAAAGAGATGGTGCCAGAGAGCAACCGCTGTGCCTCATGCAGCTGCTCTATAATATTGATTCTTGTCAGGAATGAGACGCTTTCTAGTCATTAATGAAATTTCAACCCAGTCATGGTAAGCTAAATTTGCCCTGTACTATAGAGTCAATGCAATGCATTTGTCTTATGACGCTTTGGAGCCTGAAAATGCTTTTTCTAGACAAGCTACTACACATGTCCATCTCTTTCCTGCCAGACACATGTCCATCTCTTTCCTGCCAGACAGCCCTTTCTGAGGATAAGGAAGTTTTACAAATATATATGAGCCCTGCTGCCTTGAACTAAATCCTGTTTCCTTTGCCAAGTTTATACGAATTGCCTGAGTGCAGATGGGTTGCAGGGGAGGGAGCAGTAATAGTAGCAATCACCTCAGTTTCTCACACATCAGCGTTGTGGCAGAAAGAAGTTTTCTGTATCAATGCCAGCAAAGTCTGACATCCATTTAATGCAGGCTGCCTTTACCTAACAGCTGTGTGTCCCTCGGTGTGAGAAGAGATTTCTGGTATTTTGTAAAGACAGACTCTTAGATTCATGACAACCTGAATCCATCCTGATGTGCAGTGGCTGTCACTTGGTTATGATAACTCTAGCCTTCCTCATCTCACGGGCCCCCAGGCTAATCCCTGACGTGGAGCACTGCTGCACGGCGTGCTGAGGAGCCAGGCTTCTCCTACGTGGTTTCTCCACTTGCCCATTGTTCCTACTCTGATGTAGCCTATGTGAGTCTTTATGATTTCATGAGATTAGGCAACAATTTTAGGAGAGAGAAATCTGTCTTCAAGTGAGTGCCTTAGCTTTCATCTATAATTTCTCTTGGTTTGTAGGCAAAAGGCTATTCCTAGCTTAAGTAACTATTTCCTCCTTCAAACAGGTTTTTCCAAGCAAGTTCGAGCTGCCTACATCAACCAGCACACACCTTCCCAACCACTTCTGAGTTACTGTTCAGTAATCATCTGAAAACTTTATTCTCAAACAGGTTCCAGTATTAAATGATAAGATTAACTGTATACCCAGCCACCATGAAGAGGCACGAAAAACTGCAAATAACTGAGATTTTTAAGGCATAAAGAGAGGAAGGGAAAAAAGCAATCAACAAAAATATATTAAAACCGTTACGTGAGGATAGATTGGGGTCTGAGATGAAAGCCTTTGTGGGGCAAGTGCCACAGGGCAAGTACTCCCTCTGCTATACGCATACTCCTTCCCACAGCTCACTATGCTGCTGCATCTCTCCTGCATGCTTCTTGCATGGACACTTCCCATCATATTTTAGTATTTCTTTATGTGTCTATTCAGAGGAGCAGGCTGTGTCCTTTTCAACAGCCACAGGAGGGCTCCTTTCAGAATTTCTCAGATAAGAAGTTTTAAAAACTATTTCAGAGGCTGATAGGCAGTTTCTACTTTTATACCACTGAGGCTTTCCTGGCTTTTGTTCTATATTTCATGCTAGTTATAGAATTAAGTTCATCCCTTGAATTAGAAGAAAGTTGTGTAAATATAAAATATATTCAGTATTTCCTTCTAGCCACCATACAAACATAATTAATAGTTGCTAAGACAGGAAAGAATTTTTTTTCTTAAATTTATAAATAAATTTAAGAAAAGTAAGGTGTGAAGGATGGAGAATCTGAGGGAGTAACTTATTTAAGAGGTGGAGTAACTTACTAAAAATTCTGTAGGCTCTTCAGGTAGAGTAAACATATACCAGGCAAAAAGGAAAGTGAGTGTTAATGTCCATCATATATTGATGTCATATACTGCCTTTTCACACCCCAGGGGTAAAATCAAACAAAACAACCTGTTTCTAAAAGCGTATGTTCTCAGTGAACTGAGTGGAAATACTCAGAATTGTAGCTATTCCTTTACTGGAGTGGGTGGTTAATTTTTCATGCTTTTACTAAGCAGAAAGTTCTTCTAGCATCTTTCTGATCCCTGTGCTCCCAGGTAGTGGAATAGCAAGGCTTGGAGGAAGGTAGTGCTGGGCACTCTGCCTCTGGGCATAGAAACACTTCTGAACACAGTACAGGTGTTGGAGCTGGCAGAGACAATCTGCTGTTTAGGTATGGCATAAATACTGGACTGTGTAAATATGTCACTTGCTGTCTGGTCAGACTGATTCCCAGAGTTAATGTACATAAACATTCTGCCCTATTAGTTATTTCCAGGAGACTGAAGCCAAGGTAACTATTTACATTAATATTAACTTTATGGAAAAAAGATGCAAACATATTAATGAGGGGCTGGCACCATGATTAAAGGATTTCCTTCTTTTCCTAAAGATTTGTGTACTTTTACACCAGATGTAAAATATATTTACCATATCATCTCTTGGCATAAACTGAGTGTTTCTTGAGGCATGCTAAAGACAACACACCACTCTCTTCTACACTGAATTGTGTACCCTATATTTTTTGTTCACCAGCCTAAAACCCTGGTCCTAGAGCAGCTCTGAGCCTGGCCGGAATCATACATGGTGATTAGACTCTTGCAGAATCTTGCATCCTCAAACGACCGCGTGCTCTGTGAGCCCAGTGATGGTGAAACAGTGGAGCTGTAATACCTTCTTTGGTTTGTGATCCAACCCGTGCCAGATACCTAGCTAGGGCTTCTGGGCTTCTGTCTCCAGCACCTCATATTTCCAGGGTTCTGCTGTCCAAATTCTGGATGAACCTCACATTGTTATGACCAAGATCAAGTAAGATAAATTAATCATGGATTTGTGCAGTTGGGACAGAAATGGAAATGAGACATTTTCAATCTTAGGGTCAGAAAGAAGTCTTAGTTATGCACTAAGAGTGCACTGCCTGCAGGTCACTAGTCTATTCTGTAGACATTCCTTTTTGTAAGCCGGTGCCTATAGAGAGAGCAGAGCTTGCAGGGAGAAAGTGATGTTGATTTTGAGTTCCTGGTGCTAATGAAGCCATCCATCTGTGGTAACCTGTTGCAGTGATGAATTCCTATGCTCTGAAAAATAAGTGCTTATATTTTCCATCTAGATTTGTTTGTCTTTTGTCTGACCGCTGATTCTTTTTTTGGCTTTGTCTGCTCAAGCAAAAAGTCTTCTATTATGGTTCTTTTTCCTTCTTTATAGATACTTGTGGTTTTAGCAAGTTCTCTGCCTCTACCCCAACTGTTATTTGGATAAGCTAAATAAAGCAGTGTCATAGAGTGCTACTAACATCACCCTTTTCATCCTGCTAAAGAGAAAGTTGAGGAACTTACTCTTATCAATTGCTTGCTTGCCAGTTCTTTAATCATTCTTGCATCTGTGATGATTTTGGGCTTTGGAGTTGCGGTAAGAAATGCTTTATACTGCAGCCCTTGCTCCCACATGCTCAGTTTTGATTGCCACTGTAAAGATGGCAAATTGTCTTAGTCCTCTAGAAGAAAATCAAGCAAAAGTGGGCAGGGAATAATTTTACATAGAACCTCTAGAGTGAACTGGACAGGGACAGACATAAAACAAGTTCTTAAGGACAGCACTTCCCTTCTGCATTCAATACTTCCCTGTTCAAAATTATACAAAAGCAATTTAATCCTTTTTTACTGTTCCCCTATGCAAATCACTTCCCAGACTTCTGATAGACTTGGGGTTTGTCAGCCTCACCAGCCAGCTTCCCCAGAAGAAGTGGCAGGCAGGAAAAGCCAAATAGCAGACAATTAAAATCTGAAGTGAACTCAGACAATTTCCTGAATACATCAGTGAGGTAACGGTGAGAGCAGACAGCAGCTGGACTGAGAGTGCAGAAAAGCAAATGGGGATCACTGACAACCAGTGCTCTCTGGAGACTTTCCTCGTGCTGACTTTGTTACTTGATCCGAATTTGGAGCCTATTCAGTATTGGGATTCAGACCAGACTCTAAGTAGAATAAAGGGTAAAAGCCTTTTATAGGTAAAAGATCTGCCCCAAGGCAAGAAGTCTGTAAGTTGCTAAACCATCCTTCTAACTAAAGGCAAATTTTTGTAGGTTTATAGTAAAAAAACGTGATGGGACAGGTGAATATATATTATAAAATGATAGTGTATGAATGTTTTTGTCATGTGTGTTGTCTGATGACTAGAAACTGAAGGTAATTGGTCTTGTTTGGACTGTTTTAGACATGAAAATGAGGCAAAGGCTGTGTGCCAAGCAGCTTGAATGTTGGAGTTTGAAAAAGTTATTTAAGGAGCAAAAATCTGTTTTTTCAAATGCCTACTAGGAAAAGTTCTTAGGTGCATCTCTTGGCTTACCTGGATTGGAAAGTGTGTATGGTTAAGGCAAACTAGCTGAAGTCTTTTTCTGAAGACTGTACTTTGTTCATGTGCTTCTAAATATGATGTGTGAACACTAGAGTGTGAATTTTGGTTAAATTCTGTGACAGAACCTCAATCAGTTACAACAGGAAAATTCTTTAGAGTCTGTTACTCAATTGTATTTCAGTAACTCAAGGTAAATGGTACAGGAACGTTAGAAACCGAGGTACAAGTCCACCAGCAGTACTAGAAGTAGACAAAACGCTTATAAAACCAGATGGACTGCTGTGCAGTTATTATTCTGAGACTTGTACAGTTTGTAACCTGAGATGGAGACGTTATGTCATTGATGGAGAAGGTCTTGGCAAAGCTTCTGGCATAATCCGTGATAGAAGTAAAAACTGGATACACAGAATGTATTTATGTGATGAAGGTATCTTTTGGTATATAGAACACACTTGTCTAGACATTGAGGAGGACAATATCCTAGAATAAAACTAAATGGAATAATAATGGATGACTGTTTTTCTTCGCCTTTTGTTTATATGAGAAATACAGACTTGGTGGTACTTAGGCGGAGAAGGAACGCTGGAAAGACTGCTGTAGATTGTTCATACAGAGCCTTTGACAACATAACTGTTACCGACTATTGTTGAACTAGAATATCAACCCACCAACCTTCTCTTGAACAGCAGTGCTGCAGACAACAGCACCTACGAAAGGAGGTATATGATGCAGTATATGCGCAAATGCCTACTGAGGGGAAAATTGTAGCTCTTTGGAAGTAACTGGTACAGCAAACTGCACATAGAATTCCTTAGCTTGCCTGGGTAAATTCAGAACTAATTCTTGTTCATCCCTGTATTTTTATTCCTGTTTATTGTTTTCCAAGCAATAAATGAATAGCACTCTGCTCACATATTCTCACATATGATATAATACTACCATCAAGGCAAGGGAAAGAAAGGCCTTTAGCATTTGATCACAGCAATGCAAGAATGTTCCGGTAAATCATTACCAGAGCAATGCCCATGTTCCTTTTGGTAGTGACTTGCCCTAAACACGTTTGAAGCAATAACATTCTTGCACAGAAAGTCAGGACTGTAAACACATGGCCATAAAGCCATTACACATATGGGCAATACAAACTAAATATGAAAAAAAAAAAATCAGGCCAGGAGAAACATCTTAAGTACATGCATGACATGCTAACCATAGCACACAGCATAATCACCACCATGATGTTAATGACTGGCACTAGTACAGCACACTGATTCCAGAGGTTAAGTCTAATGAGATGAGTTTTTACAAAAAGCTTAGTTCCAAAGGAAAACCAAATTTTTTAAGGGCCAATAGATAAAATCTACAATACAAGACAAACTGTTCGACAGACTGTTCCGCCTGGTGCTCTATATTTCTAAAGTGTGCAGTGGATCACAAGCTGAGGAGTTAGGCATTTGGTTTGTAATGTTAACCAGATGATCTTTTATGTGCAAATGATATAAACAGAAGAAAATGTGCCTTTTCAACATAGAATCTTTTTTAGATCATCATGATATTCACACTACTTACTCTTGTATGTATTTTTTGATTCTTTCCTTTTTCAGGGTACTGATTTTAGAAACAAATGATTGCAGGAGGTTCCCTGTAGTTTATTTTTTGTCTGGAAGAGATTTTGCTGTTTAACAAATCATAAAAGTATTTTTCATTCTGAAATGGACTCCAGACCTCATTAAATTAATAGCTTTTCCTAGTTCCAAGATAGCATATCTTTTCTATGCTCATTTTCCTATCACTTTATGGAGCTAGCTTGCTTAGCTAGGGAAATAATTTGGCAGAGAGAAGGATGTCCTAGAGTGGCGTTCACTGCTTGAGAAGTCAGTGCAAAAACAGCCTTTGAAAGACTGTTGTTTTTTTTTTTTTTAACACAAAAACTGAAATTGTGGCACCCGTTGTCTAATTGCTGTTACATGTGAATGGAACAGGAACTGTAGTAGCTGCATTTGATTATAATCACATCCCAGTGGAAGAACGGAAGTGTGGTAGAATTTGAGAGAGCACCACTGGCTAGCATATCCTAGCAATATTTCTTCTCCAATTATCAGACTATACTGCAAGCCTGGAGAAAGAAGAAAGCGTACTCTGTGATGCTTACCTATAGATAACTGTTAAATGAGCGCTCACTCCTTACTTCTGCCCTCGCTTGCCTTCTCCTTCCTCTTGTCCTTTTGAATGGTGAGCAAGAGAACTAACAGGACTTCTATCATATAACTTCACCCAAATATTAACCAGATTTTTGCTCAATAAACCTCTTGTATTTTCCTTTTCTTTGACAACACTGGCTAGCCTGAATTACTCATCACCAGCATGTGTGGGTTTCTTCTCTAGCATTTTGTTACTCTGATGTAACTACATTACTATGGAGCTTGTGATGAGTAAAGTATCTCTGCTATGTATGTGCTAACTAGTAACTCAGCAGTAACAGCAGCATTAGTTCACAGAGTGCAATCTTATTTGATGCTTTTTTTTTCCATGTCTACCATACAAACTAATTATTTTTTGTACAAATACGATTAGTCAAGTTTTTCCAAATAGCTTATTGTTGCTATTTAACGGTGTAACCGTATAGGGACATAATTTTTTTTTTTTCATTTTATATACCAGTTGTCAGCATTATGTCATAATATCAGCTGGACTCTATGACAAAATCCCTACTCATATGTTGATATCTCGCAATGTATTTTGTGATTCCGTGTGTTCACCCTGTGCTACCTTATGCTATAAGTTCTTTTATAAAAGGGGAACTTAAAAGCATTAGAAAAGGTCAATGGAAAATGTGAAGCAAATGCTCATAAATTTAAATCCATAAGAAACTTCGATGGATGGCCAATTCAGGGATAAAGTGCTGTAGCTGGCTAGATCATACAGAATCTAAAACACACAAAAAACTACATTCAACATCTTTCATGCTTTATAAGCAGGGGAAAAAGAAAACATTAATTTATGTGCTGTGACTTCACACATATTTAGCTGGTTAGTTTGCACTCTCCTAAGAGTCCCTAAAAATAAACTGAAAATGTCTTAAACTACTCATGGCAAATAGAATGGCAGGAAAACTCTATTGTTTCCAAATGTGCATTGAAACAAATGAGTGAACATGAGGCTGCTCTATAACAGAAAGTGTCTTAACGGAAGAACTTACTGAACTCAGACTGAAGTCACGTGAAAGTAAGACAGTGAGTCTTGCTGGCTTAACAAGGTTTTATCTGTCCATACAAAGGCAGCACCTCTTGTTAACTTCAGAATACATGTTTCAAAATTCAACTAATACAATTCTAGCACATCACTTATTTAAGTGAAAAGTTATTGAAAAGGCAATACAGGTAGAGATTAATACAGGTCTGACTCCTGTGACATTTCTGCTTTGAGTAATATGAAGACAAAGGCAGAACAAATGTTTGAAAAGTTCACTGTCTGACCCACCCTGAAATACCAGGCTGTTTCCAAAATTCAGGTTAAAGATGTAGAAATGTATTTATCAAAAGGGCGAGGAAAACTTGAAACTTAGGTGTCAAAGGCAGACTAATGACATTCTGTAAATTTAAAATACTTTTAAATTTTAGTTAATTCAGGGCTCTTCCCTTGCTGCTGCAAAAAGAAAGTGCAAAAACTTAGTCTTCTCATTCCTCTGAAACAGAGAAACGTGATGCTGTTTGTGGGCCTTTTTATTTACACACATTCCAAAGTTAGTTCACTGTTAAGAAAAAAAAAAAAAAGTAATTCATGTACTATATCTGTATCAGCAAACGGCCAGGGAATATCATCTGTAAGTGTAAAACAGAAAAAAAAGTACCATCTAAGGTATCTTTCCTCACTTTAAACATGTAAGCTGCAAATGAAAATAATCGGTGTGTGATTATGGACAGATGTTGCACTGTTCCTTGTAAACCTTGTCATCTTGTTGGTCTGCCGGTCTTTGAATGAGCTCTGCTCAGGCTGCCTGTGATTTAAATGCACCGTTTGAGGACAGGTAATGCAGGTATATCTTTTGAGGAGGTGCTTGTTCAGGAAGGATGTAAACACTGGCGAAGAGTTCTATGCCTTTCAGGTACAACTAAGATAATACACAGCTGACAACTCCTCGTGACTCTTACCTTGGCCAGCTGTGCTTGGAGTTTGTTCTTTGCATCAGCTACTTCAGCAATACGATTGTTAAAGGCCAAGTTGGTACTGATGAAATGATTCCACATCTCCTCAGATGTGCTCTCCAGTCCAACCTCTGCATCCTCTCGCAGCTTGACAGAGTTGGCCCTTGCATGTTGAGAGCACCTGATATTGTCTTCACTGAATTTAGCCCACGTTGCAGGAACTGAAACACTAGTAAGAAATTTAAAATAAGGGGAAAATTGAAAAATAAAAGCTTAGGCAAGCTATTTTCTGTTCGGAGCTAATTACACTAAATGTTGATCCATTAAACTGTGCAAACTGTGTAATCACGTACATCAGGTGATTCTATGGGTTTCACACCCACTTTTTTTTTTCCTTTTTCCTCTACAAACCAAAGATTTGTCAACAACAACTTAAAATTTTGGAGAGCTGTTGCTTTGACAGTTTCTGTGGCTTGCTTGAATATTGTAGCTGCTAACTAAAGGTCTTAGTGGCCCTGGCGTCAACTCCATACATTTTGCTGTGTAGAGAATGACCTTTTCTTGCATACTTTTCTTGCATTTCTTTTCATACTTTCTCCACACAAAACTTCCTTCTAAGGATTATGCCTATACGTTAAACTCTGCACGGACAGGTCACTATTTATTGTTTCACATTTACTTTAGATTTTTATTGAACACTGAGAATAAATATTAAGGGATGCAAAAAGAAAAAGTTAATTTTGTCAGTGCTTGTTTTCACAGGGGCCCTTTTTTCAGTTTTTCAAAAGGTATTCCTCTCTCTCCAAACTGAAGTACTGATCTTCCTAAACGAGTTGGAATTCCTTAGTACCACACATTTATTTAAGCAGTTTCAGGTAACCGACATGATACCATAGTAAAGTGCATAAGTCAGGGTACTAAACCTGAGCAGGCATTACAGCTACTGATCCAGGCAATCTCAGTGTACTTTCTGTAGGGTATTTGGTTTGGGGTTTTTTTTTCCCCTGCTATGGTCTGATGATTATATTCATATTCTCATCAGAAAATTAAATTTCCAAGTAGGTTTCCATCTGGACTATTTGAAATACTTAGTATTTAATCTATTTTTTAACATTGCTTTTTCGACTGTAATTTATCTGGCTGGCTCTGCTGAGGCAGAAAACACCTGCTCTGCTCTTGAGTACTGCAGGTATGTCTCAGTCTGACAAATGATTTTGGGAAAATATTAATGAAAAACGGCATTTCTTTCAATAATGGTTGGTGAGAAAGGAAAAGGGCTGTAAAACTTATCCACATGAACCTGCTTGTTACCAGAGCTGACAAGAATAATTTTATTCATTGCTAATCCTAAAAGTAGGTAGTGTTACTAGAGTCAGCAGAATGCCTGCCAAGTTTCCTTCGGATATGCCCTCATTTCAGTAGTGAATGAGGTGATCTTTTAATGAAAAACAGAACATAAGTAAACAAATAATACTTATTTTTTTGCTTCTTCTAGCAAGACAGAGTTGTTATCGTTTGGGATTGTAGAGCACATTCTCCATTCAAATATTGCTACGTTAAAGAGTGACAAGGGAACTAACAAGTCATTAGCACAAAAACAGTGCCCTCTATTGCAAGCTGCTTTTCTTCTGCTACTGCTTTTGGATTGGATGCAGGTCTCGATGAGGCCACTGCTAATAAACAGTTCTAAAACTGTATACAATTGGGGCACTTCAGTAATTTTAGTTCAGTCTAGTCCGTAATGCTAAAGCTGTGCTCAATCTTTTTATCACCCTGTTTAATACGTAACTCTGTATAGCTTGATGGCCTAATTTCCAAATAACCCACGCGACTTTTACGAAAAATATATATGGTCGTTGGTGTACACTTGCATGCTGTTTACCACATTGCACACCTTAGCTGAATTTTAATTTGACCGGATGTGGTTTTGAAACCTGAAGGCCACAAAACATTATCAATCAAAACCAAGGGGAGGCATCTGCAGAACGGAGTTTGAGGGCAAGGAGCCAGCTGCGACGCAGTGGAGGACGATCGTCCTGGCCGAAGAACACGGCTCCCTGCACATCAGTGCTGTAGGTGCTGCAGACTGCCAGCTTCTGCCCGGCCTCCGACAATGGAGCCGTTAGGAGGCAGGGAATAACTGGGCAGGATGGAGGGTTTCACACCAAGGAAAGACAGGGCCATATGGAGAAAGAAGCCACTTCTTTCTATGTTACTTCTCAAAGATAAGGCTAGGACTTGTGCTGTAATCAGGGAGCAGGGAAGGAGAAGGCTACAATAGCCACCCATACTCACGTCTCATCTGCTTTCTCCACTCCATGGTAAAAGCTGATGCTGTCCGATGTGTTCCTCAGATTAAAGCACTTCTCATCAATAAAATGGGCTGACGTTTTGTCAGAAAGATCCTGCTCCAGGGCATGCTGTGCATCTCTGTTGATGCTGCGAAGGGGAAAGAGTTACCTTAATCTGAACCACCTTTAATGCTGTTGTGCTAAATAGCTACTTGCTTTCCTTAGCTTCCTACAATGCTTCATTTTATAGTTTGTTGGCATTTACAGTGGCTTGAAAATGCTCGGTGCTGTAACTTAGCTAGAGGGGGCGGCTGTACCATTCATCCCTTTTAGCCTCTAGTGAGTATCGCTCAAAGAATTGCATTTAAGTCACTGCATTTAATAATGTTTGTCATTTTGATGACAGACAACCCCAAGGGTGAAAAATACCAGGTGGTTGTTGTGTGGCATGAAGGAAAGCCTCAGAGCAAAAGGGAGGAGGTTTTCAGTGACAACCTTCACGCTAGCAAAGCTGTCAGTGAGCAAGGGCAGACCAGAGTTGTGGCTTCCCATTTCTCCTGATTTGGGGGACAAATTCACTTAGCATAATTCAAATTGCCTGGCACCGGACAATCTTTTTAAATATTTCTGCTCATCTTGATCACGAGGAAGGAATTATGTTGCTCCATCTGCTTTCTTACCCACAAGGAATTTTTGGAGTAACTTAATCTCCTTTGGCCCTTCCGAAAGGGGAAAGGCCTGGCAGACCTTGGGATAGAATGGGGGTAATATGGACGAAGCAAGAACTGAAGTCTTGCTTTCCGGTGCATCGGGAAGACAGCAGACATATTGACATTTTTTGCAAATATCGTTGTTTCTGTGATGTACTTGTCAACTGGTATTACTATCAGTCTGCCTGCTGTGGTGACAGAACTGAATCAAAGGTAACCAGAAATGCCAGCCTGAAGAGCTAGACAAAGTTCATGCGACCAAGTGTGAATTTAGCCTTTATCTGATCATATACCTAATATGTTACAGTAGTGGGATGAACAGCAGAAATGCATCTAACCTAACTCATACGAGTCCTGTGTGCCATTAATAAAAGCAGCTGTTTATAAAATCTACTTATGTCTTTTTTTTCTATAATGTATTAATCAAGAACTGTACAATTTATCTTTATCTTCCTGGGGAGTACTTCACAGAATCACAGAATCATTATGGTTGGAAAAGACATTTAAGGTCATCAAGTCTAACCATCAACCCAACACCACCAAGCCCACTAAACCATATCCTGAAGCGCCATGTCTACACATGTTTTGAACACTTCCAGTGATGGTGACTCCACCACCTCCCTGGGCAGCCTGTTCCAGAGTTTGACCACTCTCTCAGGAAAGAAATTTTTCCTATTATCCAACCTAAACCTTCCCTGGCGCAACTTGAGGCCATTTCCTCTCGCTCTATCACTAGTTACTTGGGAGAAGAGGCCAACACCCACCTCACCGCAACGCCCCTTCGGGTAGTTGTAGAGAACTTAAACTGTTTCTTTTGAGAATCATGTCATGTCATATAAACATGACTTTTAAAATTTGTATCAGTTCTGTGTAGTTAACAGAACAGTCTATTCAGAATAGCTTTACCTAATTAAATTGTAAGAATTAAATATAATTTGCATTTACTAGGATATTTATGTACTCTCAAAGAAATAAAATAAATTCCAAAGCCTCCCATAACAAAAACCTATATAAATATACATAAAAATAATTGAAGTTCATTCCATAACTCATCTCATACCTTATGATGTGTTTAGATTCCCGTTTCTTTTGTCAATAATAATTTTCCTTTGAATGTAGTTTTGTAATTAAAAAAAAATCCCTTTGAACTTCACTCCAATGCGCCACATAACAACATTGGCACAACTAAGCTATAATTTTGGTGTCCCTAATTTTAATGAAGGATTTCAGATTAAACATGACTTTGAAAATTGAGTCACAGCCATGTTTAAATGGTAAGTATTGCTCTTCTGCAGTTTAACATACAAATTCTATCATTGGTGAGAATTAGACGTGGAGGGCGATGAGCATCTAACAGGCTGTCTCTGATTTTGCCTTTGCTATTTTTAATCTGTCATTAGATACTAGCCAACACTGAATTCAGTTTTCCTATCTTTAAACCAGGAATTAAATATAAAGTCTTACCCCAACTGTTGACTAATTTTCTGTGCAAGTTTTGTCAATATTTCTTGACAGTCCTTGAATACATCAACCTCCTGCAGTGGAAAATATAGAGTGTCAGCCCTTTCATGAAACTTCATTTGTTTTAGTGAATTTACCCTTTTAATTCTGCATTGGAGATGTTGCAACCATCTCGCGTATCTCAGATGCAGTGTTGGTCAAAAAAGGATGTGTTTTGGTCCCTCTCTTCATCAGTGCTAAAAAGTTGTATCTTTTGACTTGGTTGTGTATGTGTTTTTATATTATATCAAACCTGTTAGTAGATTTTATTGGATGGAGTCATTCTAATAAACATAAGGTCACATTTTGCTTGGCTTAAGTATAATGAAGATACTTGAAACATGAACCTTAATCCATTAAACTACCCTCTCTAACTACTACTACATTTTTCTAGAACAACACAAATATTTTGCTAATAGTGGAGTAGGTTGAAAATATATCTGATTTCAGTAACAGGCTCCCTAAGGAGGTATATTGTAATATTCTTCAAAACTATAAATATTAGTCAAAGAAATTCAAAGCCAGGCTCCACTCAGCTTAAAATAAATAAAAAATACTCAAACCAACCACATTGAAAGCTATGCAAACACAGTAATTACAGTCCCTCAAACAACGTAATGGTGTTCCAGCCTTTTGCCTTTTTAAAAACTGTTTTAGTCCAACATACCCTCTTACCTAAGTGTGTGCAGTTTGTGAGTTTTGAAACGGGGAATTAAGTGTTTTAAATTGTTTGGAAGTCATTAAGACACCCCAAATTTAAAAATACAAACTCTGTCTCTGTACTTGTACAGTATGCGTAGGAGTGACAGCAACTTTAGAACTGGCCTTTCTGTTACACAAAATGAGCCTTTGTTGTCCTTTATTGTCTCTCTCTAGCTTGCTCCATAGTCAGAGCAGTGCTTGGGGAAGTCAGGCAAATAGTCTTTATTTTTCATTTTGAAAAAACAGTCTTTTCATCTGTTCCTGTGGAACATTTAGCAGTATTTCATCCTATCCTGAATTCTCATGCTAAATTAAGTGCTGAAATAATTAAGCTATTATAAATTAGCTCCTTGATTCTTCATTAAAATTATAAAATCCCAAGGCTGTAGGCTCTGAACAAGCGTCTTGGTTATCCAAGTGGTCTGCACATCTTTCTGTAACGTATTAATCTAGAAAAGTCCTTGAAGCAATGCCATTGTCCCATAATGTTCTTCTCTTAGTGTTTTTGTTCTCATACACATCCAATATAACTTCTTTCAAATACGCTAGCAAAATGTTATTTGATTATTTTTTTATTTAAAAGATTTATCAATCACTACTATCCGTTGCATTTTATTTGTTCAGTAACACCGTATATATAGCAAGGCAGTAAACCAGCATTTTATATTGTAAGTCTTCGGAGATATTATAGACCATGGCCCAGAAAACAATCTTGAGAAGTGTTTCTACCTTGTTTTATAGGATCAAGGAAGATAGAACTGGACAAGAACTCACAAGGCTGCTAGGCTATTCTTTTTGCTCTAGGAAGGATGAATAGAACATTAACCATCCCCAATACATATAGTTTTATCAAATTTCTTCCTCTTGTCCCCTGCTCTCAGTCTTCCAAATGAATGAAAGGAATAAATTACTGCAATGTTTTTACTGTGATAACTAAAATCCAACTAAATATTTATTTTCACAGTTTGAAAAACAAACATCTAAGTCTGGTCTTACCTTTATGAGGTTCTTCTCCACATTGTCATGAACTAAGTCTATACCCTTCCGCTTCTCACGGTGGTACAGGCATTCTAGGGCTCTCTGCAAGCAAACAGAGGAACATTTGTAATAGGCTCAGTGCAGCGTTGTGGAGTGAAGCCTTGAACCTTGCTGAAGGGGCCACTGAGCTGACATGTCAAGTAAAGTCGGTCTGTTGAGGGTGGAACAGAATAGGAGGTGGCTTCACTGTGCTCAACTGATCCATCTTAGTGGCTCATTCCTACTTACCTGTTAATACATACGTTTAAGGATTAGCTGCCACCATAGCTGCCATTTGATTAGCTGCTTATTAATGTGCAGCAAGGCCTACATCTCAACATGCCCAAGCTTTGTTGTAAATCGTGTGGATTAAAACACCTGTGTTGTTCTACACTCATCCCTAGAAAAATCCTTTAATCTCATCTCTCCTCATCCTCCCGTGCCCAATGCCAAAGTTTAGAAGTTCCTTACCTGTACAAGAGGATGACTGCATAATGACAGTCATTTAATAAGGAATTCAGTTAACCTGCCCCAGCAGGTTAACCTTACTCTTAATGTCTCATCCACCGGTTAAGAACCATACTAATAGATGAAACGGCATTAGCTGGCACAAAGCCTTTCAGCAGAAAGTGTTCCCTGAAGAGCAATCATGCTCAGCCTGCCACTCAGAATCAGTACAGATACAGACAACTAAAAAAGTCATCACTGAATACTGAATTTTGGTTTTCTATTTGTACTTGCCTGGAAACGTTTCTGATAGACACGGCTTCCATCAGCAATACCCCAGATGTTTATGAGAGAACTTTGACTCTAGTTTTTGCATGTTTTGAGTTTTTTGCTAGCATCATTCATTGACTCTTATTTTATTGTGGCTTTTTCTGTTGCAATTAATTTGCCTGTAAGATTCTGGAGAACTTCAGAATGTAACACAAATAATATGCTATCCTAAGTGAAAATATTTTTTTCACCAAGCAATAACAGAAAATTCAGAGCAGGGTAAGGATATGGGGATATTGCAGCTTAGAGGGCCATCTTCTGCTCTCCTGTAATGTACTGAGCTGACTAGCCAGTGCCTGAGGGACAGTCAGGCTCCTGGAGAGCCTCAAGCAGAAAAGAAGAAAAAAGAGGGCATAGAAGTGTCTTGATAGGTTCCTTTGTTGACTTTCATATGTAAAGCCCATGGTGGCCAGGTTTCCTTCTTACCGAAGGTAATGTTTCACCAAGATCTGTCTTGGTGAGTAAAAGTCATACTAGTATTCAACAGAGATAAAGCCATTTTCTTTACCCATTCCACAATACAGTCATGAAATAACTGGTTACATCAACCCCACCTTCAGTGGTCCTTGCATTTCATCTGCAGCACATTCGAGCCGCTGCTTTGCTGTCTCCAAGGCTTGGGTCTCTTTCAGCAGACACTCTAGCTCATAAATGAGCTCAGATCTCCAGAAATCAATGTTAGAGATCCTCTCTCCCAGGTTTCTTCTACTGTCTTCTTGCATCTGATAAGTCAGTTGATCTTTATCTTGCATCAGTCTCATTGAATCAGTGTTCAGTCTACTGGCACGGTACCTGGAGGCTTCAGAGCCTTTTAACTGAGCCATGTTCGCATGGTGCCAGTCTCGA
>NW_010538026.1:0-3828 GCF_000687285.1 Phaethon lepturus | reverse complement strand
CGGCCATGCAGCGAAGAGCGTAACGCAGGCAGAATAGTGGGCGGCCGCCCAGTGGGATTAAATTGCTTGTCAGAGCTGGGAGGAACCGAAACCACTTTGTGAAGCAGACTGGGCCTCCAGGAGCTGAGGTAGCGGTAGCCTGGTAGGTAGTAGGACTGATAGGTGTCCTTGGTGGTGCTGGTGGGAGCTAGATCTGGGAACAGGCAGCTCTTCTTCGTGCCGCAGTAACTGGCTAGCTGCGTGGTGCCCAGGAGCTCCATCCTGCGCTAGGCTCAGGCAGCTGCCCTCAGGCTGTCCAGCATCCACAGCTGCTCTGAGCAGCCCCGCGGCCTCTGCCACCCTTCTCGGGGCTGCGCGGTGCCTTGTGACACAGCGGAGATGTCACAGAGTTCCGAGGGCTGTTCCACCGCACCACCAGGCTGAAACCTGCCTGGGTTCCGGCGCTCCAAGGGGTCTCCATCCGTACCTTCTGTCCTAGGGCACACTGTTTTCCCCACAACGCAGCAGTGCTTTCCCTCGCAGCGCAGCGCGGTGCGTGTTGGGACCCAGATGTCTGGTCACGATGTGAGACTCTGGTTATAGCGCAGAGGGATTTGCCAGAGGGTCACTCTGGATGGGTCCGTAGGTCTACCTTCTGTGAGCTTACCTTGAGCGAAACGAAATAAAGGTTTTACTTCAGAGTGGTTCACGTATATCAGTTTAGTGGCTGCAGGGAAATGCAGCAGTGGAGACAAGCCTTCTGAAATGAAACAAGGCCTCTGGGAGTCATCTCTAACGATTGTCTAGTGATCTCTGCAGATAGTTTGCTACAAATGGACAAAAAAAAAAGTCTAACTATCTTGGGCTTTGTTCTTCCCCTCAACTGTATTCATCTTCCGTAAAAAGCACAAAAGATGTGAGAGACCTTCCTCTGATAATTATTTTTCTCCAGTTTAAAATGTTCAGTAACTTCTCAGCTAACTTTTCTAATTTTTCCTTTCAGCCTTCTGGCCTCTCTGGCAAAAAAAACTGTTTCTGAAATCCAGTGCTCTAAAATTGCGTTGTGACCCATCTTCTGTGCCAAGAATTTTGAACATAAATAATCGTTTGTAATTAGGCACTGTATTTCACTATCCTAAGAGTCCTTAAATCAGCACGGATTTCTTCTAGGTTGAATGCAAGACAATTGCCATCGTTTCTTCTTCTCCAGATATATAACTATGAAACAGCTTAACCTTTTTTTCAACTGGGGAAATAAAACATATATGTATATCTATGCATTACATTACAGCATATCTTGTCTCAGCTAGCATGACATTACACCCCAGCTAAGAAAGGTAGAGGTAATTTTAAATGAATGGTCATTGTAAGTTAAATTTATCTTCTCATGATGTTTAAAATATATAGAAATGTAAGTGCTAACTGTAGGGAGGTGAGGTACGGGCGGTGGAGCCACACACAGTGGGCAGGCACCAGGCTGGGGTGTATAAACAGGGTAAGATTGATACTGCAAATGCTCACGCACACAAAAAACTTTCTTCTTGCAAGAACTGATGGAACTAATTCACAGCAGCTGCCCAGGAGGGTAAAGTTATTCCTGAGCATGAGAGATTGCAAGAGTGCTGGCAGAGTTCACCGCTGAGTTCAGCCTGACTCAAACACTACACAAAGCCTATTTTTTGCCCAGATAGCCCTGCACAAAGAGCCCTTGCTGGCTCTGAGGAAGGGGGGTGCCGAGGAAGAGATTTACTTTTCCTTTTTGGTGATTTTTGTGGGGAATGTTCTATATAACCTCGGGAACAGGGAATGATCTGTTGGCCCCAAAAGAAAAATATTTGAACACATACCTCAGCTTAAAATGTGGAAAGTCCTGCTGACATCAGTGAATCTAATCCATATGTTTGAAAGGAAGCACAGACCCAAAGTGCTGTATTGAGCTGTGGTCAAAAACAGAGCCAAATTTTTCATAGGGAAGGTACGGTATAAATTTCTCAGATACGACTTACTGGCCAGTTCCTCCCACGCCAGAGATTCGAATTTGCTTAAACATTTGGACCCGCTTTCACGTAACATTTGTTTCATTAGTTTCCCATAGAAGATAATTACAGAGCAGTAAGTATGGAGGTTGTACAAGTATCAAGTGATGGTGAGCATTTACCTGAGGAAAATGTACTTGAAATGGAAAGTGGGCAATGGCCTATTTATTAATGACTGAAAAACAGGCCAAACTCCTCAAATACTTTAACTAAATGTATTTTGAGATTTTTTTCCTAGGGTTTTTTGTAGGTGGACAGTTACTCAGAAGTTTTTGTGGGTTTTTTTTTTCCCCAGTGTGTTCTTTCTAAAAAGCTTGCAGTGGTTGAATGTGGAGAGTATTCATAAAGAGACTTTGCAGTATTTTTCTTTCAGAAGGACAGGTTTAACACCAGGATGTGCTGATACTTTTCCAAATATTATCAGATACTCTTCTCTGTATATTGTGTTTCCAAGGTGAGACTGCCCTAGATAGTAACTTAAACACCTGTATGTTAAAACAATCAAGTTTGGGGACTAATCAGTTAGAAATGGGAGTACTTGAGACTCCTGACTGTGCTTAAATCAGTGTGCTTAAAATCCCTGTGCTCAAAAAATACTCTTTGTACAGCACCCTCAACCAAAGCAACAGAAGGAGTCTTTGCAAGCAGGAAAGGTGCTGGTTCACTCACAGTTCCTCCAAAACCACCGCCCCAACCTGCCTTTCTCTCAAGCTTGAGTTACCATCGGTGGTTTTTAAACTAGAATTCATGGTCCCTGCCTCAGCAGTAAGTCAGTCCGTCTCCCGGGCAGTAACCACGACAAGAGAGACTGTTGTTTCGAGGCTCGTACCTGTTATATGCATCCCCACGAGAAAAACTGCAAACTTTCTTAAAGGACATGAATGTATTTGCATTTTGCTGAAGCAAAGTGGTTACACTATTGTAGCAGCCGTTCAGATGGCTGTTGCTGCATCTGCAATGGTTGGGAGTCTGCGCTCTTTTAATCCTAACAGTACTGCGAGAATTTTATACGTAGGTAATGAGGAACTGAAGGGGAATTGAAAAGATTGTCAAAGATCTTGGAAAAACATTTTCCTCCTCATAAGAATAAATGTGGTCCCACGATTTAGTGCTCACTTCTATGTAGATTGGAAGCATTTGGAGGCAGGGATTGTCTTTTGCTGAATGTTGGTAAGAAATCCCCTGCTGGGGCTTCTCAGTTGGTCTCTTCAGGTGATTCGGCTTTAGAATTGCAGTTCATGCCCACAGCTTTTAGCCAGGCGTGCAGTCCGTTTGCGCTGGGGAGGCGAGCAGCGCAAGGAGCAGCCGCCGCTGTCTGCAGCCTGTAACTCGGTTCTTCGGCTGTGATGTTCTGAACGGAAGAGAGGACAAGGCCACGCTCGGGAGCAGCCGTGGGAGAGACAGAAAGGAGCAGTGATGGGGTGAGGTGGCCAGTAATAAGGTCCAGGTTACATCACCGGCTGCTGCACACTCCCTTGGTTGGGAAAATTAATTTACTATTAATTGATTTCATTAATTTTTACGTGCCAAATACAGTGGCTGTCTGATCACTCAAGTTGACGGGCCAAGTTAAGGTCGTCTTCCAAATGAATATACCCATTAAAGCAACAGAAATTGTCTACAGGAAGGTACAGAAATTAGTAGATTGACAATTGCTATGAAATACAGCAACGGCACGGTTTTGCTGACACGGTGCATGATCTCCTCGGTGTGAAACCTGGGAACCACGCAAGTGAGCGCGCGGCGGCGCCTCGGCAGCTGCACAGCCCCGCGCTGTGAAGGGAGCCGGCTCGACTGGCGGAGCGCGCCGCCT
>NW_010538025.1:3005-4390 GCF_000687285.1 Phaethon lepturus | reverse complement strand
CCCCCCCAGTGCCCCAACACGTATCTTCTCCTTTCTGCGCTTCTCCATTCCTGCATCTGCTCCTGGGGAAGAAATAAACATCTACTTGGTAACAAGTCAGAGTCGTTTTTTAAATTAATCTCGGTCCATTTTCAAGCAGATCTACAAGGCAAAGTAACGCAAGAAAGCAGAAAGAAGAGACTACTTTGTCCTCATTCTGCATAATGCGGTCCCTCGCCGCACAAAGGAAATTTTCAGTGGTTAAATACAGCCATTAGAAAAAATTGTATGTAATGCTGCCAGATTTGTGAAGCAGAAGGCAGGCATCAGCTGGTAGTATATCGCTCAAGACATGGCACATAAAAGATTTAATAGAGTCCCAGATACCCTGCACATTCAGCTGCCGCCAAATGGTTTGTATACAGCTGCCTTTGCTTTTATTGCATTAAAGGCATAAAGGGCTTGGAGCGTGCATTTGCGATTCAGGACATGAGATGTGCGTTTAACATCTCCCAGTTCGATCTCGCTTTATGGGGCCCCAGACAATGACAACGCCTGTATTGTCACCATAGCTGGCAGCTTCTTCTCATCTGAATCGGGGAGAATTCACTCAGCAGCCCCAGCTATCTCATTAATTTAGAGGGGACTAACGAGGACCATTGACCTAGGTGATACTAAAAAAGTTAACGGGCAGGGAAAACTGACTCTTGGCTTTGAAATACCTTTCCTTAAGGTAAGGGCTGTCAGTTAAAAATGCAGTGCATGAACAGAAGTGTTCAGAGCCGCCTCTCCGCTTTGTGCACAAAGTTTGCTTTCATCAGCAAAAGCAGTCAAGGAGCTAGCCTGACTTTGTTGGACTTCCATGAGCACCCAGGAGATGTTCGTCGCTGCGTCTCCCGAGGGCAGACGCGCGGCGCTGCTCCCTGCCAGCCCTGCTGTCACGCAGCACTGCCTGGATAACGTCCCCAACCTCGCTGCCTGCAGAGCCACCCCTGCGGCTCCCCAGGGCCAAAACACCTCACCCTCCCTTGAGCTGACAGTACATCCATCTGTTCAAACTGTCCTGATAATCGATGAGAGAGACAGAGGCATGAGAACAGCCGAAAAGACAAGGGATGTGAAGCCAAGAGGTTCCCCCGTGGCAGGAGCCGGGCATCCCGCGGGGCGTTGGGCGGCAGGGCTGCGTCCCTCCATCACTGCCGGGCGCCTGGAGGACTCCTCCGTGCTGTGCTGAGCTCTGGCAATGCTCCTGTGGGGCAAACGAATGCGGCACGGAAACACGGCACAGCACCCAAAGCTCTCCTGATTTTCCTGTAGCGTCTGAAAATCAAAGTGGGGACAAAGGGACCAGCTTTAATTTGAGAAGAACGAACAAACAGCAGCCGCTGAGTGGGAACCGCTGGCAC
>NW_010538025.1:0-2974 GCF_000687285.1 Phaethon lepturus | reverse complement strand
ACCGCTGTCCTGGAGTCAGTGTGGTAGTGGCTGTTTTCACCAGCTTCCAATCGATTCAGGGAAAACATTAAGAATTTCAAATATCAGACCACAATCTATGGCGTACAAAACTAAACAAAGAAAAAAATTAATACTGGGACTAAATAAGTGGAACATATCCAAGGGATTTATACTTTTGACTGGTTTGTCTTCTACTACCATCCACCCCGTGACCATAATTTGCAGGGATGAGCCTTGCTCTTTCAGTAAGGAGTATACGCACCATTTACACTCTCACACAAACCCGACTGTAGGATAAAGCCTCAGGATAAACCTTTTCTGCAGGATGAAAGCACTCTCCACCACACCATGTACTAAGCACCAAAAGCAGAAACAAAGTCCACAACCTGCCAGGAATTATTTGGCTCCTTATTCCCTTGCATCACTCATTGAGCTGTTGCGTATAAGAGTTCTTTCTATCTTCCACCCAACCATGGTGTAAGTTGGCATGGAAATAGAAAGCTGAGATTTGGGTGTTTTCTGGTGCCCAGGGGACTCAAACATTATGTCCTTTTTGGAAGTGTTTTCTTTTCTTGTTAATTTAGGATACTCTCCCCAGTTGCCTAAATTTTTGCTGCTCTGCACATTTTTCAGTCCAACTTCCTCTCTCTTAGGCAGGTGCTGCCTTTTCTCCTTTAGAAATCCAATAACTTTTTTCCTGCTGATTCTGAAGGAATGCAACGGGCTGAAATCCCCGCTCAGATGAAAGGTCATCTAATCGTTTAATAGCATGTCCCAACTTATCTCAAACCAATTATAAAGGGGCAGCACAATTTGTCTGGGCTCAAACAAAAGCAAGTCGTTTGGGGATCGGGGCAGGATCTGCAGAGCTGATAAATACTTGAGATTGCTTGATCTTGGCTACACAAAGATTATTTTTTTTCCTTCTGCAAATGCAGATGTCGTCTTAAATTAAGGCATCCGCGATTCTGTCCTCTGCAGGACGTTACCATCACTTCTGATGCAAATGCCCACAGCTGGGTTCAAGAGATCTTCCTTTTGCTTCTGAACTATGAGCAGTAGGTTTTCTTCTTGAATCTCTCAGTAGCTTCTGCCTTTGAAAGACGAGACAAATGCACTGTAATCCTTACATATATGTAAGACACTTTATTGACTTTGGCTGAGAGCCATCAGGAAGTTTCAGCATACAAAGCTGGATTCTGTTTATTTTGTTTTTAGAGTCAAGGCTTAGCATTAGCAAGCGCTGCACACCAACATCAAACACCTTAATCCTACACGATAGTGAACAACAGCCAAACACTGCTCCAGCTTATAAGAATGTTTATTTGGAGTGGATGCACCTTGCTCACATATATTGATTTCTCCTCCAGCTTCTGCTGCCTTCCCTTGGGTACTTATGTCTGGACTCCCAATGTGGAAAACCTACAAAACTCCAGTTAGATATTGAAATGGTTAAAAAAAGTCTCCATATTTCCCTTTCCCCAGAAATGAAAAGCACCGCAGTTGTAAGTGGTCATTCTGGAAACAGCTGTGACTCTGGGATGACGCATCGATCCCTCTGGCAGAGCTTATTTGATCCCAGCGGCGGTCTCCAACCATTAATCACCCAGAGCAGCAGCTTTCAGCTCTCAGAAAGAAGCCAGCCCCAATGAAGTCATGAGGAATGATCACGAGCAAAAGCACAACCAGAATCTGGCCCTAAGCTTTTACGCTGCAAAGGAAGCATCAGTCACCGCCGACACCAACCACCTCCTGTGCTGGTGGCCCAGGACCAGGCACTGCCTCTGCCTGAGAACGGCAGCGCAGAAGAGATGAAGTGTTGGGCAAACACTCGGACCAGCCAGCAGCGCTTCTTGCTGCGCAAGCTCAGCAAGACCTAGCCGTCGCCAGGCCTGCCGCGGCCACCGGCACCGTGTCCCAGCGCCCAGCCCCACCGAGGCGCGGGCTGGAGCAGGGGAGGACCCTGGCTGGACCACTGGCGGGGCTCATTCTGCCCTCTCGGGCTGCCGGGGCCAAATCCCTCCCCATTTTGCCCAATATCTATATGGCTGCCATTTTACGTGCAAGGTTGAAACTTGGAATGCGACGCATAAACGTAAGCATCGGTAGGCTTTGGGGCTGCCCGGGGAAAAGAGTCTCTGCTGCGGGGACAGCACGGCAGTAGCCTCCGGAAGGATGTCGAGCAAATGGGAGATGTGCAGCCTCTGGAGCAGGAAGAACTAAAAGTTCTTCGTTCTGAAGGACCAGAAACAGTAAGGAGGCACTTACCACAATGCATAAACAGCTCAAGCTTTTTGGAGAACTGAGTTCAGTTTCGATCACTAAATGTTACAGCAGAAACAGGGAGAAAAGAGAAAGAACTAGTAATTTGTGATAGAGCCATGTAAGCACATGCTTACCGCACCTCCACCGAGAGCGCCCCGACCGCTGGCCTCACGGGGAACGGCTGGGTTACACCCAGTGTGGCTGGACACCCCCCGCAGGTGCTCAGTGGGGCTTCGAGCCTTTGAAGACAAACTGCAAAACCCGGGACAGTCAGACTCGGCAAGTCTTCCCTGCAGAGTAAGAAGATTGGGATTACCGGTTTCTTTACTCAGATGGAGTTTGTTGAGCAAATAGAGACAGTAAAGCAGTTAAGAAAGGGTTTACTGTAAACTATGCATTGCTGTTCTGTTGCTGAAAGAACAACCTCCAATACCGATTTTTAACAAGTTCATCTCCTTCAGACAAGCTTTCCTCTAAGGGCTCCCCTGTTAAACCAAGACAATAAACTCTTCACTTCCCTGAGTGTTTTCATTCTTTAGAAAGCAGCTATGTCTGATCAGCTGGAGGGAAATTACTTTCACTCAGCCTTTAAAGAAGAGTTGGAGAGGACTTTATTTGGCAATTAACGCCGCAATGGGCAGAGCGATGCCTGCGCAGGAGGAGAGCGGGAGAGCCGCGGCGCCGGCAGCGGGCAGGACGGGGCTGGCAG
>NW_010538024.1:275-7875 GCF_000687285.1 Phaethon lepturus | reverse complement strand
GGGACCTCCCCTGTTAACCAGGACTGCTGATAAATGATGGAGAGTGGCTTGGCAAGCTCCTCTGCCAGCTCCCTCAGTACTCTTGGGTGGTTCCCATCAGGCCCCATAGACTTGTGGGTGTCCAGGTGGCTTAACAGGTCCTTAACTGCTTCCTCCTGGATTATGGGCGTGTTATTGTGCTCTCCATCCCTGTTTTCCAGCTCAGGGGGATGAATACCCAGCGGATACCTGGACTGGCTATTAAAGACTGAGGCAAAGAAGGCATTAAGTACCTCATCCTTGTCCTCATCCTTGGAGACAATGTTCCCTGCCATATCCAGTAGGGGACGGAGATTCTCCTTGCCTCTCTTTTTGTTGTTAATATATTTGTAGAAGCATTTTTTATTATCCTTTATGACTGTGGCCAGACTGAGCTCTAGCTGGGCTTTTGCCTTTCTAATTTTATCCCTGCTTGACCTAACGAGATCCTTATACTCATAATAAGTATAAGATATATATAAGATAAGTATACTTATTTGTCCACAGGATAAAACTCTGGAAAGTAAGAAACTGCATTTCAAATCCACTTCTCATCTGAGATAGGACCTTGAAACCAGGCATCCTAGGTCACAAGGCAGTAATCACCATCTCTAGACTTACTGTGCACTCAGGGCTTTTACGTGTTACCTGTCAAAGTTGTTCTACTTTGCCTAAGTGTTCATTAAAAAAAAAGATTGAACTTGCATCATAGGTCAGTGACTCACTGTCTTGCATCTGTGGTGTTTTATTTCTTGGGGGGGGTTGTGAGGTATTTTTCTTTTTAATTCATTTTTATTGAAGAAATGGAAAGAAGGGGAAAACACCCATCATTACTCCCAGGGAGCGCAAAAAGAAAGAAAAAATCATACCTTTTCTGCTTATTACTCTTTGCTACCATTATGATCCCTTTTGTTGTCCTCTGTTTCATCCTTTTGGCCTTTTCTAACTTTACATGTCCTTTTCTAACTGGATTCTGCTTTCAGTTCTTCATGTCATTGCAGGTTTTGTCCCCTGTAGTGACCCCTCTTCTACTGGCAGATACCGTAAGCCTCCTAAAGCTTACATCTTACATTTCCTCCTAAAAAGGAGATGCCAGTAAAATGGGTTTCAAAGTATACTTCCCAACCAAGAGAGTACCAATCAATTTATTGCATCATACAGCACACAATTAAATCAAACTGGTGCTGTGTGAGGGTATTCATACAAAGGAGATGGGTGCTTTGCCACTTGTTGCTCCTCTCTAAGAAAAAAAAGCACACAAAAATCCCGAACATGCATAAACCATAGCTCAAAAACAGCAACAGTCTTTGCCACCATGGGAAGGAAGCCATTACAATTAGACAGAAGGCTTACAATTGCAGTCAAAAACTTTTAATTACAACACGTATGCTAATGTGGATACATGTTATAATCGTAACTGTGCTAGAGGAAAGAAAGAAGGGGTAGAACTGGGATGGTGGTGAAAGTAGTGCTGTTTGACATCCTGAATGCCCCTGGCTAGCTGAGAAAAAGTCCACTGAGACCATAGGATTGGAAATCACACTACAAAGGTTATGATGCAAGCATACAAATCAATAGGGTATCCTGACCTTGAGTAGCAGGTGGGGGTTTTTTTGGCCACAGCTGGGTGATGATAAAAATTGATTAAAGAAAACAAAACACGGAGAAAAGCTCCTACATGAGACCGGCAAAATGAAAAGACTATGATGATTACATTTGGAGAAAAGATGAATAAGGCAAGCAAAAACACAATAGCAGACTCATGACACCTAAAAGGTCACTTAGCCATTCCAGTTTCTCAGAACACAAAATCAGTGGAGTTAAAGGAAAATGAGACTAGAATTGAGACCTTAAAAGGTGTAATTTTTTGCATATCCTTGTTAAGCCTGTAGAACATGTTTTCACTAGATGATAGATATCTTTGAGACAGGGAATATTATTAAATCAGAGGGGGGAAAAGCACTATATATGAAAACGTAGAAAATTAGAATAAAAAGATGGTGGTGTTGGGGGAGTTGTTTATTTTTGTCATGTTGACCATGTCATGGTCAACCAGTCACTGATCATAATAACAGCAGCAACAACAAAAACAAAATTAAAGTCTTACTTTTATAGTTATATATATAAGCATTTCTACAACAGCTCAGTTAATCAGATTTCATGAGAGAAAAGCTTTTGAAACATCTAATAATTTTTCTCTGTGTCTGTCAGTTTTTACAACTGACCCATCATCACCAAGCTGTGGGTCACTAGAAGTTTTATTCTTTTTCATGTGGCTTTGCTACATTAGGCAAATTCACATTGATTTACTGAATGCAGTCAAATTCCTACTTGTAAAGAGAGGCACTCTGCTTTCATCTGTAACAAAGTGCCTTGACAATCTAATCTTGGCTTTTTGCTTTGTTTCATTATACATTAATTATATTGATTTTTTTTTTAATCCAGTAACTCTGTGTGATCTCTGTGTTTGATGGCAGAGATTATTTATACAGTAGGTCAGGCAAATAATCGTGTGGCATTCAATCTTATCTCCAGTGTGATTTTGATATAATAACAGGTTGCATTAACCCCTTCACATCTCTATTTGCAAACTGTGTTCTCCTTCAAGGAACCTTGAAACAGATGAAGCTTGAAACAAGTAGAGTTAGCAGCTTCAGTTTTCTCCAAAATGCTTGCTGAGATATATTTGCCCAAGAGCAGGTGCCACACAGGGCAACCTGCCTGCACGAAGTTGTTGTGTCTTACAGTTACCTTGTCTTCATGCTGTTCTCCTACCTCTTCCCACAGAAAGCAAGCCCTGCCTGCCTCACACAAAAAGGTTCTGTGGTCCCAAGCAGAGGCCGGCACCGTCTTTGTTTCTCTGGACAGTGTGAACTTCCCTCACTGTGGATCCCCTGCAAAGAGTTTGAAATAGTAAATACAAGTAGATTAAGGCTGCAGTGAGCATCAAAAGCTTTCACACTTGATAACTATCCAACACTAATTCAAGGGTCGTGATGTTTGAATAGCTCAGGCAATCCTGAATGCCAGCAGCAGCTTACCTGATTTCAGTTCTCTGTGCAAGCCTCAAGCTCTCTAAAACTGACTGAAGTCACAGAGTCCAGTCTCTCATCCTCTGGGGAAACAGTTGAGGCTCTGAAACCTGAAAAAAAGTACTTTTGGTATTACTAGCAACAATATAATAATAGCAATGATATTGCTGAAATTGGTAATGTCCCAGGACAAAAGGCAGGGACAGATTGCTTGACAAAAGCAGCTGGACAAACTGTTTTATTTTTTTAAGAACCAGTGCAGAAGTAAATAACCTAAATGTGGAAAATTCTCCCTACGGCATGTGGAAAGGTTTGTTCCTGGAAAGCCATGTATTAATTTGGAGAGGAAAGGGGAGTTTCATGTGCATCCTGGCATTTAACCCATGTGACAGACCCAGACGTTAAGGTAAGCAGTAGCCTTCTGTTACTGTCTCAAACTGTCCTCCACATCCTTTTCTTTTATCAGTGTGAGATAGCAACCACTTAAGAAAGTGGTGAAGGCTGGAGTCTCATGTCATCAGTGCCCACAGCCCTCAGGACTGCAGTAAAGGGCACGTTACTTTGTTGGTGGTGCTCTTTTCTGCTTCTGGGCCCAGAGAGACACAATGGCTGAAGAATACAAAGAGATTTAAACAGGTGATGCTAGTTTAGGTGCCTGGAGCCAATGCTAAAGAGATCACTTACGTTTTTCAAAGTCCCTGCTAAGCTATAGCTCACTCTGGGTAGGCAATGAAAAGCTTTTATTTCCATGTCTGGTCCCAGGGAATACCCCTACCTGGGGTTAGTAATGCTGACTACAGCAGAAGGGGTGGAGAAGGGTTTTTATATTAACTCTCCACACAGGAACTCATGCTCTGCAGCATGCTTTCAGCTTTACCTCTTGTCAAAATGTTTCTGGATTATTCTTCCAGCTAGGGAAACTCACTTGTGCCTTTAGAATGACTAAGGGACTTTAACCTGTCTTGCCAGAAGAGCACAATAGTTCTTAGAAAATAATTATCTGGCTAGTATATGAATGCACAACATCGTGAACAGAGTTTCACTTGGTGCCTAAACACTTTGGGTGCCACCAAGGAAATAAATTACTTTTTCCTATCTTTTTTTGAACCTGATGACCCATGATTTGATGCAGAAAGTCCATAACCTTCCCTAGCTAGAATTGCCATAAGACAGCCTCTCACTTTTCTTCTTTCACTAGAGTTTCTGCAGTTTTAGTTTTAAATATTTCTAAAATATTTTCCACATTCTAGCAAAATTAATTGCTGGCAAAAAAAAAATAGCAAAAGTCAGTCTGCAGAAGTTAGAAAATATTAGTGCAACACAAACTTGGAACACCTCATTATCTGCATCCAGAATCTAATCCTAAAAGTCATGCTTACCCAATCAGAATAGAAAAATAATACCAAATGACATATATGTTATTGCCACAAAGTGACAACAATCAATAAATGCTTAAATCAAATTATTAATCAATAATCTAAGCGCTGTCAATTACTGGGATAAAAAGTTCCTAATAATCCATAGAGATAAAATAAAGCATTTTTAATAGGGGATAAATGACAGAGAAGGGACTAGGCTTTTTGTATATTTCTGTCATAGCCCTTTCTCTTCATATGCTTGATGCCATATAGAAATATATATGTGTGTGTATGTCACATGGATATAAGCTTATATATATAAACAATTCAGGATTACTTTCTTACGTAAAGAAAACTAATAAAGATATTCCACTGATTGTTTGGGGTTTTTTTAAATATATCTGGAGAAGCAGTGTGAGTAGGAAATCATTTGGCAAGTCACTTGAATTTTTGGTGATTAAAGATCACTTGTATACAAGTTTATATAAAACTTTATGTTCTACGAGTCACTCCATGTGGCTTTAAAGAAAAAAAAATACCAACCTTTATTTAACATGCAAAATGAGGTCATCGGCTAAGAATCATTGAGAAACCAATAGGAAAAGTCTTCTAGAAAAGTAACCTTTGCCTAAGATTCATGTGGTGTCTTTTGACAAGTCATTCAGATCACGGGACAACATTTGGAACACCTAAAAATTGCCATCAAAAGTTTTCAGTAAATACAACTTTACATCATGGGTGTTTTTAACCTCCTGACTCTTACCTGTTTGTGTTCTTTAAAGCCATGTCAGGGTGAGAGATGGAGATTGGTAGATGAGTTGTAGTATTACATCAAACAAAGCCTACATTAACATATACACTACTTTCACTTCATTGATGTCCCATGACCTGTACAAATGCATTGCCTTGTTGATTGATACTGCCCTAAGTTATCATAACCTGTTTTAATGTATGTTCATTACATTTATATAAATGAAATATGAAGGGACTGATTTTTATGCATTTACCTTTTGTGCAGAAGAACATATGCTCATAAAGTCTGCTTTAGCAGAGTTTTAGGTTTCCTCAGTTTGATTGCGCAAAAGACAGCAAGGGAAAAAAGGCTGGGCCATCACTTAGAGTTGACCTGCACTCATAGAGGAAAAAAAACCAAAACCATCTTCAAAATGTTTTATAATGGTGGTGGTGGGGGGGTTAATCTTTTGTTTATTGTACGATGTAAACTGAAAAAAGTCTGGCTTCTAAAAGACTACCAGTTGTTAGGAATTTCCTGGGCGGTTCAGATACTGCCAGCTGCCCGACAGGAAGGAAAAATATGCCAAAGACCTGAAAACGTGATGGTGCTTTGGAAGAATGAGATTCTTCTGAAACTAATGGAAGTTAATGTGACATAGGTCTGTACGTCAGACAAACAGCTCTGTTCTTGCATTAAGTGTCTGTCTTTATCTAGTTACTTAAAAATTATTGTTGGCAAGTTAAAAAATCATTTTAAAAAACATTTCATGTGTATCATTAAAAGCTATTTCCTCTTAGTTCACCTCTTTTTTTTTTTAAAGCCAGAAAAACTACAGGCAGGACTGTAGCAGTCACTGACTGTAGCAGTCATTCTGGAGTACAGTCATTCCAGGGGCAAGTAGCTTATGTTAAGCAGTCAGTAGTAGAATGATCCTCAATTCTATTCATACAAAGCTATCTAACACAGCAGAGAGACATACATAGATAAGTGAATGAATACATGCATACACATACACAAATGCCTATGACCTCTTTGGGTCTGTCATTTTACAACTGGGTCTACTTTTCATTTGTAATTTTGTTCATGTTCCATCATGAAGGGTACTTTGTTTTGCATTGTTTTATTTTCCTCTTTGAGGGAGGAAAGAAGACATATTTCTGTATATTTTTCACTTCACATTGAATGCTAAGAGAATGATGATTTTCTAAGCTGTACAAGAGAAAATTAGAAATGAAAGGGGGAAAAGAGCATTAGAGCTTGAAAACTCTAATCGCGATATTCTGCAGAAATTGTTGTGCCCTGGGTTTTCAGCCAAAATTTGCTCCTACTCAGACATATGAAGTCCTCAGAATTCCCTTAAAATCTGTAAAATTAGTTTTGTTTAAAATGCTTAAAAATACTAGTGAGTTTTAAAGGCCAACTTTTGTGTATCCAGATAGAGATCCCTAAAACAACCTGAATTTTGTAAAAAAAAAAAAAAAAAAATCAGATGAAGTAGTGAAGTAAATGAAGTGTCTGTAAACAATGAGAATACTTTTCAGAACTGAGTCTGAGTTATAAATACAGGGGTTTAAAAATTCACATTATAAATAAAACCTTTGGCATCAATACCAGGAAGAGTGAATAATAGAATGTTAAACAATGCTCTGTCATTCTGCTTCTCTTTCTTTCACACAAATGATTTATTTACAAAAGAGGAGAACAAAATGCAAAAAAACCCCAACCAAACAAAAATCATGCTACATTAGATGATTGGACAGTGGAATTTGCTATTTCAAGCTCAGTGCGTACTGCAAATACCAAGATAAAATAATCTGTTCAGCACAGTGAAGTTTGAATACTTTTGCTTTTATTGTAGCAAAGAGATTTTTTTTTCCCCCAAGTGATATACAAGGAGATGCAGAGGGTAACGGGACAGACAGAAAAGCTGATATCTCATTTATTTCTGTACTGTTTGACAAACACTGGTTTCCCTCAAGTGAGGACTGATACTTGTCCCAGCAGCAGTAGCAAAACTGGGCCCAGACGTGAGAGATCCCTCCAGCTTTGGCTGCGCAGCCCCTCCCAGAGGTTAATGCAAGGACTCCTACGTGCATGTGTGCAGCGGTTACAGGATCCTGATGGCTTTATTACCCTTGGGGCCTCCTCTTTGGTATGTCAGTGTCCTCCTAACCTGTAGCCACATGACAAAAATTAAACAAGGGTTTGTTGTATTTGTTGCTGTGGAAATGCGAAGTCAGTTGGTTCAGTTTCAATGGGATTCCCCTCCTCCCCTTCATTTTCCCCCATGCCCCCCTTTTTTTAAAACATTTACATTTTAATCAAATATCAGGAACAGGGGACAGGAGAAATTTGTGACAGGCAAAAGGGAAAGGGGTACCCCCCACTCATCCATTCCCCTCTGCCCGTTTCCCCTCCACCCCCGCCACATTTTTCCTTGTTAACTGTGCTAGGGC
>NW_010538024.1:0-247 GCF_000687285.1 Phaethon lepturus | reverse complement strand
TTCCTGCATGTCTGGAGGAAAGAAAAAAGATAAAGTGGGAAAGTGAAAGGGGAGGGGAAGAGTGGTCAGGGACTTGAACTGCCAGTGAAATGATGCTTCTCCTGCCCTCCTGTTCAGATAATAGTTAACTCGGGGTTAAAGATTAATAGCCAGGCAAAACACTGTATAAATGGCGCCGGCGAGCTGAATGTATGTAAACTGCCTCCTGCTCCTCAGCCTGCTGAGCTACCCTCTCTGTGGTCCCTCC
>NW_010538023.1:0-3138 GCF_000687285.1 Phaethon lepturus | reverse complement strand
CTGAGTCCCAGCAAAATCTCCCAGTTCAGCCTGATTGTTCAGTATTGATCGTTTCTCGGGTAGTAGTTAAGTGCCTTTCTTGATCTACCATCCTAACCGGGGTGAGCAGGAGCCACTGTAGCATTACTACTTTCCTCTTTATGTCTGGGCATTTGTTCCCTCTCCTCAGGATGGTCTCTGGGAATTCTCAGTCCCCATCTTCTCTCCTCCACTGCTCAGACACACCCAAAATAAAATACGTGATGTTATTCTTGACCTGAAAAAGAAAAAAACCCCAACTAATTAACCAGCACTTGATATGAATCAGGACGTAAAGGTTGAAGAGAGACGATTGCAGGATCTCCCATCAACTCTGCTAAAAGAGAGGGGCTGTCTCTGCCCTGAATCAGAGGGTGTCACCTACAGAGAGACTCCAGCTCCTGGTGTGTGCTGCTGCCCTTCCAGCCAAAGCCAAACCGATTGCTCGCCTGGCATCTTTAAAATTCTTTTAAGTGCCCTTTGCAGTTTGCACAGACACCACCTTTTCAAAGCTGTATGGCAGATGCATGCACGTGTACAAGCCTTGCTCCCTGAGAAGGGGAATTCTCTGATCTCAAACATCATCTGTTCCTAAAAAAAAAGTTTTCACAATGGAGGAAAATAAATCCTGCATTTTTATTAATTCCCCTGAACTTTTCCAACTATAGAAACAATAAAATAATTTTTCCTTGGGGAAAAGAGACCAAACAAAGAAGTAAAATGACTTTCATTACTTTTTTGCTTTAGCCCCACGAGCAGGTAGGCAGGGGTTACGCTTACGAGGAGGTTCGGGGGACTCGCGGCAGCATCTCTGCCTAGAGCAGGGCTGAGTCTGCTGGGAGCAGCCAGCACTGCCTGCCAGAGAGAGAAAAATAGTGCAGATATTATAATCAGGTAGGTGCAAGTGCTTTCTTCCAATAAAATTTCAGATTTCCAGTATGTTTTGAATGAAACTTTTAACAGCAATTTTTTTTCCAGTGAGTATTCCCTCAGTTTTTTTATTTAAGCTACTCCAACTCGCTTAAGTGAGTTCCTAACATCAGCCTGTCCTAAGGAACGAGAACTGCATGAAACTTTATAAATCGTCAGTCAGCTATTTATTTACCTAAATTAAATTCCACTCCTAAGGACCAACAGCGTGCATCCATAGCAGAAAGCATGTATTTGGTCACGATAGCTGGCAGGCAAGGTGTTCGGACGGGCTGAGGAGCGAGCGAGTACACTTGCGCCCTTCCTGGCCCCGGGCGCGCGCCTGCACGATTCAGCCCCGTGACATCGCTTCATGCAGCTTCTTAACCTCGCTCTGGCCGCTGGGGCCAAACACATTTCTCATTTAAGGGATAATTAACTTTCGGGTGAAAGCCAGAGGTCCAGACTGCACAGGGGGGCTGCGGCTGGGAAAACTGGAAACCCCGGCTGCCGCACCAAACGGGGAGCCGAGCAGCTGCGGGGCTGTGGATTCAAATCCCACTTCACTGCATACCAACCTCTCTCTCTCTCTCTACACATGCCGTAAGTATATTTTATCTGTCCTTCTAATGCACCCATTTACAACGCGTTTAAACTTTCAGGGCATTGGAAAATAGCGTGTCATTTGGTTTCTCTGTCTTTTAGAGGCTGGAAAAACCTCCACTGCATTTCTCGTTGGGGTCAGACTGGGTCGCAGCATGTGATCTCTGACAGCCATTACCTGCAGAAAGTATTAAAATACTCCTGCTACCCAGTAGGATTTTCAGCTGGGGTAGGAGGTGGGGAGCAGGCGTGAAGGGGGAGGCTGCGTACAGCCAGCACACCTGACCGGTGACCACAGCCTGGACCTCACCACAAATGGCACAGACCCCCCAGTCCCCAGCACCGTCTCTGGTTGCTCAGCCTGGTGCTCAGCTCTGGTGCCATTGCCACAGCAAACTCACCCCACTCGTTAAGGGACTGATGGGCACACAGGAAGAAAAGAAAAAAAAAAAAAAAACTAAAAAACCCACAGAGGAAGGCATTTGCAGAGTGCTATAAATGAGCCATCGACCCCACAGGTTGTGGAGCATCGTCTCCTGTCACCCCTTCGATCATTAGTTTTGACCTATTTAGCTCCGTAGGGCAAAGATGATAAATGAGGAACCCTTTCCCTAGGTGCGGCAGGAGGAGAGAGGGAGCGAGGGGCTGTGGGTATTTAATGGGGAGTATCTGTGCCAGCAGACAGCTGCTGGCTGCACTTTCCCAACGCAGAAGCTCGGTTGCTTTTGCCGCTGCAGCACACCCGTGCAGCACACCCGTGCAGCGCGGAGCTGAATTTACCAAGGCACTGAAAGGCGCGGGCTGTGCTGCGGGACGCAGCGGTCAGCACCACGTCCCTGCAGTCCTGTTCGCCTGCTCCCTCAGCCGCACCCCCCTCCCCGCTCAGCTCCCACGGCACCTGCACTCTCGCACCTTTGCCTTCGAGGCAGGTGCCCGTTCGCCTGAGTTTGACCGATTTCAGCAGCTTCCAGGGTGCTGCAGTGAGCTGTGGTCCTGCAGGAGGACCTGAAGGGTGAGCAGGGGAAAGAGGAGCGGAAGGACCATGAGTTGGGTGTGACTGCACAGACGCAGCAAAATCATCCCCCACCTCAGGGTGCTTCATAGCTCAGGAAAGGTGGGTTCTGCAGCTTTGGACCTTGCTGTCAGCTTGCACAGTTTGGCAAATAAACCACGTTTAACATTTTGTATGTCAGATGAGTTAATGGAGGTGAGAGAGGAGCAGAGGTTGTTAGGTCACTTTGATAAGATCAAAGTGCATTAGGTAGTAATTAGAGGAGTTCTTCTAACAATACTCAGAGGTCCATTGAGGGCAAGAGGCGCACATGGCTGCTGCCCAGCCCAGGACCACTTCCAGGGTGTCTGCTCGGGCTGAGAACTGTGACTACACCAAAAGAGCCTGGTTATGGCTCACGTCCCCAGAAGAGGGTGCAGGGTGAGGACTGTCTTGGCATGTGGCTCCTTAATGCCACATTTCTTTTTGAGCGAGTCCTAACATATTTTTGTGTGTATTTTGTCCCAGTTCTGTTTAGTAACTTTATCATTGATCTGGACGAGGGGATGGAGTTTGCAGACAACATCAAATTGGGTGGGAGTGTTGATCTGCTGGAG